>NC_056729.1:798057965-798357965 GCF_019279795.1 Protopterus annectens
GAAATGCCTATTTTAGTAGAACAGAGAACAAATTTTCCAAAGGTACATCAATATTTTTCATTTATTTGTCTATCATACAGATGGAACTTATCATAATCCATGTCATCATTTCTAGTATATTCTAAAGATCTGCATCTTTGGAAAATCATGGTGTCACCCTGTGTCACCAAGCTAGGGTTATAACAGAACACACTTGTACAGTTAGTAAAACTTGTAATCACCATTATTTGCACAGTACATGAAATCTGTACATAAAACACTTTGCACTTGTAGTGGATAAGTAGCATGTGAACTATTTCAATGTTTGCAGGAAGTTATAGCTTCACTGCAAAAAAAACATTGGATAGTTAAGGCATCAGATTTTTTAAATTATAAAATGATAAACACTTCAGACTATGCCATAATTTTATGTATATATATATCTATATATATATATATATATATATATATATATATATATATATATATATATATATATATATATATATAGTATTAGGGCTTTAACTATTTACAGAAGGCTGATCTAATGTCAGAAAAATATTTATTTATATATTTACAAATTTGTTAACTGAGGAAGTATATTGGTCCAAATTCCTTTTCAGAGAAAACACAGGCAAAAAGAGAGAAAATTCTTGTGTTGAAATGTCATGCATAAACTGAGGTAAGTAGCAGTTAATATTAATTAAATATTTTGCAAGGACAATAATGAGCTTACTGTAAGAAACATACGCACCATCAAACACTTCAATCCAGAACGGTTTCAGTCTGAACTTAGTGCTTGTAATTGGAACCCCTTAAAAACACTCCCTCTTGAAAAGGCAGTAATATACTTTAACTCTACTTTTTTATCCATTCTTGACTTACATGCTCCTGAACGTAGCATTCAAATTAAATCTAATACTGCCCCCTGGCTCTCCCATGATACCAAAAAACTTATTCTCACTAGAAATAAAGTCTGGGCCGCATGGAGATCACACAGAAATAACCCTGATCTTCTACTCTTCCGCCAGCTTAGGAATCTAACCAAAAAGGCAATAATAGCTGATAAAAAGAAATTCTACTTTAATCTACAACAAACTCACCTTAATAATTCAAAACTTTTCTGGTCTTCAGTCAATAGACTCCTCTCCCCAGGAAGTTCTAAAACACCTTCCCCACTTAATGCTGATCCTGACACCCCTCAACAAACTGCAGATGCTTTCAACTCTTTTTTCACTGAAACTATACAAGCTCTTGCTAATCAATTGAATGCTAATAACTCACATCCAACATGTAACCTTATAAACTCTGCCTTTAAATTCTCTCTACATCCTATCTCTACATCTTACATATACAGACTCTTCTCAAACTAATACCTTGTACCCCCTCTGCTGACAAGTTACCTTCACTCTTTCTACAAAAAGCTGCCAAGGCTATCGCATATCCTATTTCTATTCTCATAAATAGGACAATCAAAGAAGGTATCATCCCTGATTTATGGAAGGTCTCTCACATTATCCCACTCCATAAAGGTGGTAACTCCATTGACTACTCTAACTACAGACCTATAGCTCTCCTTTCTCCACTGGCCAAAATAATGGAGAAATGTATACACCATCAGCTTGTACAACACCTATCTCTCCACAACATCATAGCCAACTGTCAACATGGCTTCAGACCACATCATAGTACTACTACTGCCCTCCTTTCCTTTGTAGACACTATTAACCGGAACTGTAACAACAATCTACTCTCTTCTGCCATCTTCATTGACCTCTCCAAAGCATTTGACATGGTTAACCACTCTTTATTAATCAATACTCTTGAATCCCTATCTTTTGATATCCCTGCCATTAGATGGTTTACTTCTTATCTCACCAACAGAAAACAAGCTGTTCTCTGGAATAACCACATCTCTTCTCTCTTGCCTGTTTCTATCGGAGTTCCTCAAGGCTCTATTCTCGGCCCACTTCTCTTTTCCCTCTTCATTAATGATCTCCAAAATACAATCCCTCAAACTACTTGCATTCAATATGCTGATGATTCTACTCTCATCTGCTCTGCACCATCCACTTCAGAACTTAGATCTCATACTCAAAAAGTCTTTAATACTGTCGAAACTTGGTTCTCTAGTCAATTCCTCTTACTAAATGCTAAAAAAACTAAACTCCTCCTCTTCACCCCCACATCTAGGACCCCCCCCTTTAAACTTCGCCATCTCCTCTAACAATGCCACTATCATCTCTCCTGACTCTACCACTAAACTGTTAGGTATTACAATTGATAATAATCTCTCTTTCAACCAACACATTAACAACTCCATAAAACTTGTCAATAGGAAAATAGGATCCTTATATCATATTAGACCATTTCTAACACCTTCCTCTAGAACCAGGATTGCTCACTCCCATCTGCTTTCCACTCTTCTCTATGCTTCTCCCATTTTCACCAACCTTAAGAAAAACAACCTAACTAAATTGGCTACCTGCTACAATAACATTGCTCGCTTCGCCACAGGGAACCCCTACAGAACGCATCATTGTCTAAACCTTAAACCATTAGGCTGGCCAGAATTTCAAAACTATCTTGCAATCCAACAACTCACTATTGCCCATAAAATTCTGTACCAACCAATGAACACCCCTATACTATCTCAACTCATAATCCCCTACAATAATCTTAACTCTCTCCGCTCCTCTGGTAAACTGTTGGCTAGTTCTATAAAATCAAATAACACTGCTGGTGACTCCCTTTTTACCAATTCTGTAGGTACAAAATGGAATTTACTTCCTAGCAACATAACAAAGATTACATCACTACCTCTTTTCAAAAAAAACATTAAACTGCACTTCCAAAATCACTGGCTGTGCACCTGTAGTAAACCTGATTAACTTTCCACTACTTATACTCTACTTCAAAACTATCTCCTACTTCCTACCTACTTACTTGCTCTCCTTTCTATACTAATCACTTCTAATTTCCCTTATTCTTAGCTCTCTTTTCTTGTACTTCCTACCTGTATCAATATCTGACAAAGTATTTTTTAACGTTATATAATGTCTTTGACTTTAACTGTGTGTGGTAATTATTTCATTTAATATCGTTATCTTACTTAGTATTTTATGTTTGTATAGGTATTTTTGTCTTATTTTGTGGACTGTGTGAGTCAGTAATTAACTCACTTAGTAATAATAATAAGTAACTGTACAGTTGTTAGTTTTTGTCTATTCAAACCTTATTTAAAACACAAGTATGTTTCCTTTTTGTATTCTCTGTGGAGCTTTTCTCCCCGGGCCTCTACAGAAAATGGAAATATCTCCAGCTAGACTAGCCCGGTCAACAAATGTAAAATAAAATAAATAATAAAATATGTATCCTGCAGAAATGTCAGGGGATGCTTCCCACAATACCAATATGGTAAGTATAGGCATATAGTTAGAAGTGTTAGCTACAGGGTCGGGATGGATGCTGAAGCAATGAAGCTGAAGAAAATGAGGTATAGAATTAGCAGAATGTAAGGGCTGTAATAATTATGCATAAATCATTGTTTTGCACATACCATTTCACCATTAGCAAGACAGACTTGGTTTCTATAACTCATTGATTTTCATGTTTTTTTCTTTCTTTGCTTTAGGACTGCTTACTCATACCTAACCTGTTATGACACTGGATCTCCAAACATACCCACCACATGCGAATGGGCAAGAAAGACGGAAAGCAATGTGGGAAGGTGCACATCTGTATACAGGTACTGAATGAGCAGAAATATCTTGATGCTGTGGAATAACTGTAGCCATTCTCCAGGCATGCAAAGCCAAAAAAGTATAATATTAATATACAATCAGTAAAGTGTAAGAAACATTAGTCTGTATATATTTTAATAGATGCCATACAAAACCATTGTTACCCATTGCATAATTCAGTGAAAATTCAGTGCAATGAAACTACAGGTGAAATAAATGAGCAGACAATAACATAAAGGAAGTTTCACTTGCAGTCCAAACGTACTGGTTTATTGGAAAGTATCCTCTCCTTATTTTTCTTTCTGTATTCCAGTGTCTCAAATTCTTTCCCTTTCCATTTGGTGCCTAGAATATTATTATATACCCAGCCTTCTCTGGATCATGACATACAGTGCAGTGTATATTTTGTAGAATATTATTACATACCCAGCCTTCTCTGGATCATGACAAACAGTGCAGTGTATATTTTGTAGAATATTATTACATACCCAGCCTTCTTGGGATCATGACATACAGTGCTGTGTATATTTTCTAGAATATTATTGCATACCCAGCCTTCTCGGGATCATGACATACAGTGCTGTGTATATTTTGTAGAATAGTATTGCCTACCCAGCCTTCTTGGGATCATGACATATAGTGCAATGTATATTTTGTAGAATATTATTGCATACCCAGCCATCTTGGGATCATGACATACAGTGCTGTGTATATTTTGTAGAATATTATTGCATACCTAGACTTCTCGGGATTATGACATACAGTGCTGTGTATATTTTGTAGAATATTATTACATACCCAGCCTTCTCGGGATCATGACATACCGTGCTGTGTATATTTCGTAGAATATTATTACATACCCAGCCTTCTTGGGATCATGATATACAGTGCTGTGTATATTTTGTAGAATATTATTACATACCCAGCCTTCTCAGGATCATGACCTACAGTGCTGTGCATATTTTGTAGAATATTATTACATACCCAGCCTTCTTGGGATCATGACATACAGTGCTGTGTATATTTTGTAGAATATTATTGCATACCCAGCCTTCACGGGATCATGACATACAGTGCTGTGTATATTTTGCAAAATATTTTTGCATACCCAGCCTTCTCGGGATCATGACATACAGTGATGTGTATATTTTGTAGAATATTATTGCATACCTAGCCTTCTCGGGATCATGACTTACAGTGCTGTGTATATTTTGTAGAATATTATTACATACCCAGCCTTCTCGGGATCATGACATACAGTGCAGTGTATATTTTGTAGAATATTATTACATACCCAGCCTTCTCGGGATCATGACATACAGTGCTGTGTATATTTTGTAGAATATTATTACATACCCAGCCTTCTCAGGATCATGACATACAGTGCTGTGTATATTTTGTAGAATATTATTACATACCCAGCCTTCACCGGATCATGACTTACAGTGCTGTGTATATTTTGCAAAATATTTTTGCATACCCAGCCTTCTCGGGATCATGACATACAGTGCTGTGTATATTTTGTAGAATATTATTGCATACCCAGCCATCTCAGGATCATGACATACAGTGCTGTGTATATTTTGTAGAATATTATTGCATACCTAGACTTCTCGGGATTATGACATACAGTGCTGTGTATATTTTGTAGAATATTATTACATACCCAGCCTTCTCGGGATCATGACATACCGTGCTGTGTATATTTCGTAGAATATTATTACATACCCAGCCTTCTTGGGATCATGATATACAGTGCTGTGTATATTTTGTAGAATATTATTACATACCCAGCCTTCTCAGGATCATGACCTACAGTGCTGTGCATATTTTGTAGAATATTATTACATTCCCAGCCTTCTCAGGTTCATGACATACAGTGCTGTGTATATTTTGTAGAATATTATTGCATACCCAGCCTTCTCGGGATCATGACATACAGTGTTGTGTATATTTTGCAGAATATTATTGCATACCCAGCCTTCTTGGGATCATGACATACAGTGCTGTGTATATTTTGTAGAATATTATTGCATACCTAGCCTTCTCGGGATCATGACTTACAGTGCTGTGTATATTTTGTAGAATATTATTACATACCCAGCCTTCTCGGGATCATGACATACAGTGCAGTGTATATTTTGTAGAATATTATTACATACCCAGCCTTCTCGGGATCATGACATACAGTGCTGTGTATATTTTGTAGAATATTATTACATACCCAGCCTTCTCAGGATCATGACATACAGTGCTGTGTATATTTTGTAGAATATTATTACATACCCAGCCTTCACCGGATCATGACTTACAGTGCTGTGTATATTTTGCAAAATATTTTTGCATACCCAGCCTTCTCGGGATCATGACATACAGTGCTGTGTATATTTTGTAGAATATTATTGCATACCCAGCCATCTCAGGATCATGATATACAGTGCTGTGTATATTTTGTAGAATATTATTGCATACCCAGCCTTCTCGGGATCATGACATACAGCCCTGCATATATTTTGTAGAATATTATTGCATACCCAGCCTTCTCGGGATCATGACATACAGTGCTGTGTATATTTTGTAGAATATTATTGCATACACAGCCTTCTCAGGATCATGACATACAGTGCTGTGTATATTTTGTAGAATATTATTGCATACCCAGCCTTCTTAGGATCATGACATACAGTGCTGTGTATATTTTGTAGAATATTATTGCATACCTAGCCTTCTCGGGATCATGACTTACAGTGCTGTGTATATTTTGTAGAATATTATTACATACCCAGCCTTCTCGGGATCATGACATACAGTGCAGTGTATATTTTGTAGAATATTATTACATACCCAGCCTTCTCAGGATCATGACATACAGTGCTGTGTATATTTTGTAGAATATTATTACATACCCAGCCTTCTCAGGATCATGACATACAGTGCTGTGTATATTTTGTAGAATATTATTGCATACACAGCCTTCTCGGGATCATGACATACAGTGCAGTGTATATTTTGTAGAATATTATTGCATACCCAGCCTTCTCAGGATCATGACATCCAGTGCTGTGTATAATTTCTAGAATATTATTGCATACCCAGCCTTCTCGGGATCATGACATACAGTGCTGTGTATATTTTGTAGAATATTATTGCCTACCCAGCCTTCCCGGGATCATGACCTACACTGCTGCGTATATTTTGTAGAATATTATTGCATACCCAGCCTTCTCGGGATGATGACATACAGTGCTGTGTATATTTTCTAGACTATTATTGCATACCCAGCATTCTTGGGATCATGACATACAGTGCTGCGTATATTTTGTAGAATATTATTGCATACCCAGCCTTCTCGGGATCATGACATACAGTGCAGTGTATATTTTGTAGAATATTATTGCATACCCAGCCTTCTCGAGATCATGACATACAGTGCTGTGTATATTTTGTAGAATATTATTGCAAATCCCAGCTTTCTCGGGTTCATGACCTACAGATCTGTGTATATTTTGTGAAATATTATTGCATACACAGCCTTCTCGGGATCATGACATACAATGCTATGTATATTTTGTAGAATATTATTACATACCCAGCCTTCTCGGGATCATGACATACAGTGCAGTGTATATTTTGTAGAATATTATTGCATACCCAGCCTTCTCGGGATCATGACATACAGTGCTGTGTATATTTTGTAGAATATTATTGCATACTCAGCCTTCTCGGGATCATGACATACAGTGCTGTGTATATTTTGTGGAATATTATTGCCTACCCAGCCTTCTCGGGATCATGACATATAGTGCAATGTATATTTTGTAGAATATTATTGCATACTCAGCCATCTTGGGATCATGACATACAGTGCTGTGTATATTTTGTAGAATATTATTGCATACTCAGCCTTCTCAGGATCATGACATACAGTGCTGCGTATATTTTGTAGAATATTATTGCATACCCAGCCTTCTCGGGATCATGACATACAGTGCAGTGTATATTTTGTAGAATATTATTGCATACCCAGCCTTCTCGAGATCATGACATACAGTGCTGTGTATATTTTGTAGAATATTATTGCATACCCAGCTTCCTCGGGTTCATGACCTACAGTGCTGTGTATATTTTGTGGAATATTATTGCATATACAGCCTTCTCAGGATCATGACATACAATGCTGTGTATATTTTGTAGAATATTATTACATACCCTGCCTTCTCGGGATCATGACATACAGTGCAGTGTATATTTTGTAGAATATTATTGCATACCCAGCCTTCTCGGGATCATGACATACAGTGCTGTGTATATTTTGTAGAATATTATTGCATACCCTGCCTTCTTAGGATCATGACATACAGTGCTGTGTATATTTTGTAGAATATTATTGCATACCCAGCCTTCCCGTGATCATGACATAAACTGCTGTGTATATTTTGTAGAATGTTATTGCATACCCAGCCTTCTCGGGATGATGACATACAGTGCTGTGTATATTTTGTGGAATATTATTGCATACCCAGCCTTCTTGGGATCATGACATACAGTGCCGCGTATATTTTGTAGAATATTATTACATACTCAGCCTTCTCGGTATCATGACATACAGTGCAGTGTATATTTTGTAGAATATTATTGCATACCCAGCCTTCTCGAGATCATGACATACAGTGCTGTGTATATTTTGTAGAATATTATTGCATACCCAGCTTCCTCGGGTTCATGACCTACAGTGCTGTGTATATTTTGTTGAATATTATTGCATACACAGCCTTCTCAGGATCATGACATACAATGCTGTGTATATTTTGTAGAATATTACTACATACCCAGCCTTCTCAGGGTTATGACATACAGTGCTGTGTATATTTTGTAGAATATTATTAAATACCCAGCCTTCTCGGGATCATGTCATACAGTGATTTGTATATTTTGTAGAATATTATTGCATACCCAGCCTTCTGGGATCATGTCATACAGTGGTTTGTATATTTTGTAGATTATTATTGCATACCCAGCCTTCTCAGGATCATGACGCAGTGCTGTGTATATTTTGTAAACCTGTTAATGCATCGTCTTTTTAACAGGTGAGATCAGTACAAAGATTCCAACCCACCTAATTCTGTATTTAGGACAAAATAATGAAATCACATAAACCTGAATTACCTTTCAAAGTTATCGGATAGTAGAGCACAATATCTGGCATTTCTGACTCGGTATTTGTTATAACAGCATCATATTTCACTCAGATGCAAGTGTTGTTATTAATGTATATAATATCAGATGTCATTACTGTTGCTTAGATCATAAAAAAACAGATACAGCCATGCAAGAATTAAGATATTTATTTATTAAGTGCATGACAGAGATGAATACATTAAGTTATGTTTGAGAATCATGCAGAGCAGGTTTTATTTCCCTTCTGGGTAGAATCTGGTCATTTTTCACCAGAAAGTGATAATTCTAATGCAGTATATATATATATATATATATATATATATATATATATATATATATATATATATATATATATATATATATATATATATATATATATATATATATATATATATATATATACATATATATATATATATATATATATATATATATATATATATATATATATATATATATATATATATATATATAATATATATATAGTTGAATTTATAGCACTCGTCTTATATAGAAACACCATGAAAAATTATTTCTGCATTGTATTTAAATAGGACTATGGTAGCAATAATGTAATTTTTTTTTTTTATTTTAATCTAATGAAAAGTACTTTATGTGTTGCTTAGACATTGGAACCACTGGAGAACTATCTTGTTCTCGAAACTGGCAAGCAAGTCAATAGTAGTAGGAAGAAATTCAGCTGTGCCATTGGCAAGTTAAATAAACCCCTCTATATATTTTTTAGCATGGTTATTGAATTATCCCTTGTTACATAGGCAAATTTATATTTATACAGAAGTAATCAAATTGTATTAACAAATTAACATTTACAAACATTATACATCACATATACAGCTATATATCATAAAACCTAAGCACCATTGCATAAATTATTCAGTTCCTCCCCCTTTTTTTAAACAAGAAACATCTTTATTATACCATCACTTATGACATAATCGATCATGTATAGCTGAGTATATGATAGATTTCAGATAGAAGGATATTAATGCACAGCAACATTAAGATGTGTCATGGATGTCCTGCAAAATAAGGTGTCATTTTATAAAATAATATTACAAAGCATATAGAAGGAGGCATAATCTAGTAGCTGTATACTGATGATATTCAAGCAGATTAATGCCATGGAAGCTATTAAATACATACTGGTTAGACTATATATACATTTTTGGTATCATTAATGAACTCTAGTTTCTGCTATAGGCTTAAGGATGATCACATAAAATATGCAAATCTAGTTGCTATTCTTATGACCGTTTATATTATAAATGTCAATGATGAGTATGGAATGCAAGAATTTCAGGAAGCAATGGAATTTTAATTAGTTTCTTAAAATTCAAATAAATGGCACATGTACTTCTTTGTTTACTCTGTTAGAATTATGGAATCAAGTAGGTTATTAGCTATCCTGGTGTATAATCTTGGTTTAGAGGATATATTCCAGATGAAAAGACATGTTTACCTTTTTTCTAGGGAACATAAACAGTACGGGAATCCCGAAAGGACTGATAGAGTTAAATCTATAGCCATATACGGATACAGTGGAACATTGAGTAGCATACTTCTCAGCCTCGTAGTGCAAGAAATCTGGACAAAGCCTAACACAATGGGAGGACAGAGGCCCAAAAATAGCAAAATGTTTTAAATAATGCTCTTAGAAACTTAGAAAGTTGCTAGAATAACAGGATTTATGTTATCATGGATTGTCTGAAAGATACAAAGTCTGAAACTTAAATATATTTCATTATTTGGTGACTTTGGTCCTCTGATCAACCCAGTGATTTGCCAAAAATATGAGGCAAAATGTGGACATTCTGTGAAAATCTGGACAGTTGAGAGGTATGTTGAGTAGTATTTCCTCTTCACAGCAAGATAATGTACATTACAGGGCATGTTTCCTCTGTTTGTGTTATCTCAATATCCTACCTGTGTCTGCTTAAATTTTCTCCAATGTTACAAAGACATGCACTAGGTTAAATGGCAACTTCCAAACTTCCTGTAGTGTGCAAGCAGGTAGACAGCTCTTCTGTCTGTAATGAGCTTCAAATCCTAGTACTCCGTTGCTACAGATATTGCTATGGCATCCATGCAGTTCTGTAAAAGATAAAACAGATTATCAAAAATGGATGGATAGATAGATAGATAGATAGATAGATAGATAGATAGATAGATAGATAGATAGATAGATAGAAAGATGGATAGATGGCTTGATGATATGAAGTATCATACCTTAGAAGTGACAGAAAATGAAATATTTATTATGCCTGTTCCACTCACCATACCTTGAGAAAACAATATCTTACTTACACCAGCTGGCAAAAATAATCATCATGTGTATGCATTTCCGCAATAGATACACTCAGGTTAATTATTTTATGAGCTATGTGAAGCTGCTTAAAACCAATTTCTGCAAAGACCTTCTTCCTTCCCTCATCATTTATGTGAGGGGTATCAAACTCTACTGCACTCTTATTTTATGATTCATAATCAGAGGTAACTACATCTCAAAGAGTGATGTAAGGAAATACCCATCTCACACTTGGTTCATGGGGTACCAGTGTAAGACCTTCAACAGCAACGTGTTACTTGTGGTTTTGCTTTACCTAATTGAGTGCAATCGAACAGAAGCAAATGACTCCATGAGCCAGCATGCTTAAGCAATAGCAAGATGACCAAGAGTTTTCTCAGATTCATAGTGCATGGATCTCCAATCATCCGTGAACCACAGCAGTACAAAACAAGGATGAACATTACTATTCAAAGATGAGCACACTGACTGGACAGCCCAACCAGTGTGCCCATTGTAAATTGAGCATATGCTAATACAATGAAATCTGGCTGCTGAAGTACCATCTTATTTTCTAGTGGTGTATACTAAGGGACAAAGCAAAATGTGAAAAAAATCAGGTACTTTCTGCAAAACTAAACAATAAGAAACAACCCTGATTTTTATTGTATTTTTGCACTCTCCCTCAGAAAAAAAGTACAAAAAACAGCAATAGAGATGCTGTCATCTCCATTGCTTCTTCTGCATTGTACTAATGTATTGTGCAAGCGTGGAAATGTAAGTCCCATATGTATGCATGGTACATCAGTAAACAAGGAAAAACATGGAGGAACAGTACAACACCATTGTACAATGACATTGTTTAAGAAAGTTAAGCAATGTCTTTCTTAAATAATATCATTGTATGAAAGCGATATCTCATGATAAAACCACACCAATTGTGGGTAAATCCTAATATACCCTCACCTAGTTGTGGATATTCTTCTTCTTCATTTTTCAGCTTTTCCTGGTTACGGGTTGCTGCAGCAGAACTCCGGTCTGCTAATGATTGGCAGTACATTTTTACGGTGCCGAGGTGCTAACCCGACACCCAACCTTCAAAGAAGGCACACCCATTCATGCATGTCTTTCGAATGCCACTTGACCGTGATAATAATTATATAATCATGCATCCAGTAAGGTGAAATAGTCAGTTAAGAATCAATAATATAACATGGAATCAAAGCAGATAAGCTCAGTTGCAATCTAGCAAAATGATTTCTAATATTAGTTTGCCCAGCGGGTGTCTGATTTTGCAAGTTTAAATGCAATGCACAATTTATAATCATCCAAGAAAAGCAAATCTGTCATATAGGTCTACATATGTGGTTGCCAGTGTGATGTTGTCAGTTTTGAAAGTGTTTTATAAGTTACTCAAGACCCAGATGATAACTCAGAGAAGATAAAAGCAATAGGAAAGTACATGAGATAAACAGGTAGGCAGATATTAGGGCGGTGTATTTAGGTTTGTTACCTGATACAGTCCCAATTTGGGCACTAGAAAGTTAGTGGGATGCTAAAAGTCCTGGCTTTAGTACAGGCTAACACATAGATTCATAGGTTCATAGGTTGGTACTAGGCTATCAGCCCTAGGGCCTATACAAGCCTAGCCATAACAATTCCCTGGCTATTTCTTCCCAAACTATTTACTTCCCTGGACCCCTGTCTAGCAGGGTGATTGACGTCATCCCCAGGGTGAATTTCCTTTCTCCCATCCAATCATCAAGGTTCCTTTTGAAGAGGACCAAAGAGGCACTCTGCTTGACACGTATGGGCAATCTATTCCAGAGTCTGGGGAGTCTCTGGGTCAGGAACCTATCCCTCCAGCATGTTTTGTTTATTGTGATGACAAGGTTTAGCTCCCTGGAGCGTGTGGCTCTGAAGGATCGAGATTTCTTTAAGTGTAGCATGTCCAACAGCTCTGGGTTTGACATGGCCTTGTATGTTAAGCAAAGATTGCCTCTGAGTAGACAAAATGCGACAGAGTATAGCTGGAGTTTTTTAAGGTGGTCAGCGTAGGGCATCTGCTTTAGGCCTGTGATTCTTTTAGTGAGTTATTTCTGTGGCCTTTCCAGTTGTTGCAGATGTCTTGAGAGGTACATACCAAACGGGAGATTGTATTCTATAATGGGTCTAATGAGGGATGAGTTCAGTGGGACAATGACCTCCTTTTTTCTGGATGAAAAGCCCTTAGTGATGAGGTGTGTCACATAGAAGGATTTCCTGACTGTTGTGGCGATGTGGTTATCGAAGGTGAGACCACTGTCCACCTGCGTCCCTAAGTCTCTTATCACACTTTCGGTGTTTAGTGTACTGCCACCTATATGGTAATTCACAGATACATGTTTTTTCCCAAAGGGGATAACTATACATTTCTTGGCATTGAGCTTGAGCCCATGGCTCTGGCACCAAGCATCTGTTTCTGTAAGGCCCTTTTGTAGAGTATCCACATCATTTGGGGATTCAATAATGGTTCACAGTTTGCAGTCATCTGCGAACTTTGTTATCCAGAGTCCCTTAGTATTGACCTGTACTTCAGAGAAGTAGATGCCAAACAAGAGCGGTCCCAGGACTGAACCCCAAGGTACTCCACTTGTCACTTGTCTGGATCTGGATTTGGAGTTGGCTACTTTTACAGTGTGGGTTCTATCAGTAAGCCAGTTAGCAACCCATTCGGTGATGTAGGGATTAATGCCCAGCTTAGTAAGTTTATCTATGATTCCAGAGTGGGGGATGGTGTCAAAGGCCTTGGCAAGGTCTAGATAGGCTGTGTGGACCACCTTACCCTTGTCCATGACTCTGGAGATTGATTCGAAGAAGTCAATCAAGTTCAGGAGACAAGATTGGCCTTTAACGAACCCAAACTGGGTGGGGTCCAGTGTTTGAAGGTTGCCAATGTCTTTGTTTATAAGTTCCATGATAATACGCTTCATGGCCTTGCAGATAAGGCTTGTCAGACTGATGGGACGGTAGTTTCCAGGATCCAAGGTGGATCCCCCGTTATGGAGTGGGATAACTGTAGCTGCGTGCCCCTCAGTGGGCACGAAACCTGAGGTGAGGCTATGATTAAACATGACACTTAGGTGAGGTGCCAGTTCATATTGTAGTACATGTAGTACACAGCCCGGGATGCCATCAGGTCCCATGGATGCTGTATTCTTAGCTTTGGAGAGTGCGTTTTTTACCTGTGTGGCCGTTATTACCGGAATTTGGCAATCTTCCGGTATTGAGATGAGCCATTTAGGAGGTGAGAGGGGGTGAAGTTGGCACTGAATCTATCTGCCAGGATATTGGCAATATCCTTGGGATCAGTATATTTAATGCCATTCTGTTTTAGCTCAGAGCAGATCTGAGCATTGCCATTTAGATTCTTGACATAGCTATAGAATGCCTTGTGGTTGTCTTTGGAATCTTTGGCAATTTTATTTTCGTAACTAGCTTTGGAGGATTTTATGAGGGATCTCAGTTTCTTATTGAGGCTGGTAAGGAAGTTTTTTGCATCCTGGGATTTTCCTCTTTTCTGCAACAGTTTCTTCCTTTTCTTGTAAAGTTTGTTTATGGCAGGGGACCACCAGATTGTCTTTTTTTTTTTGGATGAGAGCATCTTGGTTCTATTTGGATGGCACGATTTATGCATGAGTGGATGTGCTCGTACAGTGCCTTAGTGTAGGATTCAGCAGTTGAACTTTCAGCTCCCGTCTGCATGGGTGTCATGACGTTTGTCACTTCTGACTTGAGTAGCGTGAAGTTGCCTTTGGAGAAGTTTTTTATGGAGATTTCCTTACTGGGGGGGTGGGAGTGGGATGTGGATGTTAAGGGTGATTAGTTTATGGTCAGACGTGACTAACGAGGGGGTGACCATAGGTGTGGAGCATCAGTTTCCCATGTTGGTAATGACCAGGTCTAGGATACTGGAGCCCTTGGTGGGACTATGGATTAGTTGATCCAGGGCGTTGGAATTTATGAATTCCAAGAACTGTTGGGCAAAGGTGTTGGTACATGAGTAGTTTTCCCAGTTAATGGCAGGGTAGTTAAAATCACCCAGTATTAGGGTGTTTGGTTCTATCTTAATATTTTCCAGAATGTTTAGAAAGGTGTAGTGAGAATCTTGGGGTATGGTGGGGGATCTGTATCAAGCTACAATTTGGATCGCAGTCTTACCTAGTGTTAGTTGCACCTGGAGAATTTCAGACGTATTGTGTTAAGCAACTAACCTGGTGGTGTGGATATCCTTGGTGAATATTGACACTCCTCCACCTTTAGTGTTTTGGTCCTGCTTTGGTGGCCGAAAAGTATGGTAAGAGTTGTAGCCATTTTCTCAGATTGCATGCTGGTGGTGTAAACATTTCACTACTATGAATGGCCGTTTCTTATATTTGAGGGTTACAGATATTAAATCTCTATTGCAGGTGTTAACCTTTTGTACAAGTCATCATTATGATCTGAAACAGAAAAATACTCATCTTCTCTCACTTGCAGAAAATAACATTTGACTACTGATAGGATAATGGACATATATCCCCACAATGTGCTGGTAGCACTCCCAATGCAGAAGAACATTCCAAATGTAAAAGTCAGTAGGTAGGTGGCAGTATTTGAAAGTGTAGGTGAAAGGTTTTAATATTGGCTAAGAATTTTTTATTATGTAATACCTTCTGATTACACATTTGTAAAAATTATTGAAATGTCTAAAGTAGATATGAAGCTTTTTGTGAGTAAGTTGCATTAGGAGAAATAGCTGAGCTAAAGCTGGAGGAAGACACGACCATTGATGTAGAAAATATTTGGCTTTTTGATGTTACTGGCAGTTTAAGCAAGCATTAAACCTCTGCAGGATGACCATTACAAGGAAACAATGGACTGCATAGGTATGTTGTGAGGTCTGATGCCACAGGCTAAGGTCCTCCCCAACACTGAAATGTCCATCAGTTCCATGTAACAAAAGCAACACAGAAGACATTATCCAAAATACAGAACTTATGTAATTAATAATGTCTACTACAGCACACACACACACACACACACACACACACACACACACACACACACACACACACACGAAGTGGGATAGATAGATAGATAGATAGATAGATAGATAGATAGATAGATAGATAGATAGATAGATAGATACTGACAAAAAACACACACACATACATGGAAAGTCAGATACACACACACACACACACACACACACACACACACACACACACACACACACACACACACACACACACACACACACACATGTACACACACACACGAAGTGGGATAGATAGATAGGTAGATAGATAGATAGATAGATAGATAGATAGATAGATAGATAGATAGATAGATAGATAGATAGATAGATAAACAGGTAAATAGATAGATAGATTGATAGATAGATAGATAGATAGATAGATAGATAGATAGATAGATAGATAGATAGATAGATAGATAGATAGATACTGACAAAAACACACACACATACATGGAAAGTCAGATACACACACACACACACACACACACACACACACACACACACACACACACACACACACACACACACACACACACACACACACACACACACACACACACAGGTTTTACAAAGTGATATCTTTTGTGTTAATAATTGTTTAAATCATTGTTCAAACCTGTTAAGATTACTGTGATATAGACAAGCGGACAGACTTCATGGTAGTTTTGAAGTCAATGTAGTCATCTTTCAAAAAGTAGCCTGTACTGTCCCTGGTAACTGCCTCTACACTCACGTCTGGTAGTTCTTAGGGTCATAGGTAGGTACTAGGCTATCTGCCAGAAGGCATTTATAAGCCTAGCCAGAATGTGTTGGCTTTTGCCACCCCCTTAGATTAGTTCCCTGTGCCTCTGTCCAGCAGGGCCATTGAAGTGATCCCCGGGGTAAACTTTCTGTTTCCCATCCACTCGTCAAGGTTTCACTTGAAGAGGATTAGTGAGGAGCTCTGCCTAATGTATATTGGAATCTTGTTCTGGAGCATGGGAAGTCCCTGGGACATTAATCTATCCCTCTGGCACATCCTATTTATTGTTGTGGTGATGTTTAGATCCCTAAAATGTGTGGCTCAAGGGGATATGGTTTTCTTTTGGTGGAGCATGTCCATCAATTCTGTGTTGGACTTGGCCTTGTATGTCAGGAAGAGTCACCTGTGAGTAAGTGGTATGCAACCAAGTATAGCTAGAGTTTCTTCAGTCAAGCTGCATAGGGTATCTGTTTGAAGCCAGTGATACTCTTGGTGAGGTACTTTGGTGGTCTTTCCAGCTGTTGCAGGTGTCTTGTAAGGTACATCCCAAGTGGGGCATTGTACTCTATGATGGGTCTGATGAGTAATGCGTAGAGGGGCACAATGACCTCTTTTGATCTGGATGCAAACCCTTTTGTGATTAGGTGGGTCACACAGAAGGATTTTCTAATCACTTTGGCAATGTGATTATCAAAGAAGATGTTACTATCTACTTGGGTACCCAGATCCCTTATTATGTCTTCCATATTTAGTGGCCTACCACCTATGTGGTAGTTTGTGGGTACTTTGTTTTTTTCCAAAGGGGATGACTATGCACTTTTTGGCATTTAGCTTCAGGCCATGGTTTTGACACAAGGTATCTGTCTCAGTGAGACCCTTTTGGTGGATGTCTGTGTCAGCCAGAGAGCCAATTATAGCCTCTAGTTTGCAGACGTCAGCGAACTTGGTCAGCCATAGTCCTCTTGTGCTTGCCTGTACTTCTGAGAAGTATATGCTGAACAGGAGGGGTCCTAGGGCTGAGCCCTAGGGAACACCACTTGTAACTAGTTTATAGTCAGACCTAGCACCTGCTACTCTTACCATGTGGGTTCTGTCCATGTGCCAGTTGGCAACCCATCTCATGACGTAGGGGTTTATGTTCAGGCTAGTGAGCTTGTTTATAATACCTGAATAGGGAATGGTGTTGAAGGCCTTTGCGAGGTCTAGGTAGGCTGTGTGGACCACCTTCCCCTCGTCTATAGCCTTGGTAATGGTCTCAAAGAAGTCCACCAGGTTTAGGAGGCATGATCTCCCCTTAACAAAGCTGAACTGGGTAGGGTCCAGTGTTTGGAGGTTCCCAATGTCTCTGTTAATGAGATCCATGATGATGCACTCCATAGCCTTGCAGACCAAGCTAGTCAGGCTTATAGGGTGATAGTTCCCGGGGTCTGTTGTGGCTCCACCTTTGTAGAGCGGAATAACCATTGCTGTGCACCACTCTATGGGCATGTAGCCTGTGGAGAGGCTGAGTTTGAACAGTGTGTTTAGCTGAGGGGTTAATTCATCTTGGAGGTCATGTAGGACCCAGACTGGGACTTTGCCCGGTCCCATTGATACTGTGTTTTTGGCTTTGGAGAGGACTGTTTTAACCTGAGTGTCTGTCATTTCAGGGGAACTACATTTTTCTGGTATGGTTATGGGCCCCTTTGGGGGTGAGAGGGGGGGGGTGAAGATTGCACTGAACCTGTCTGCCAGGATGTTGGCGATGTCGGTCGGTACAGTGTATTTTGTGCTATTATGCAGTAACTCTGAGCAGATCTAAGAATTGCCACTTAGATTCTTGACATAGCTAAAGAATGCCTTGTGGTTATCTTTGGAGTCCTTGGCAATTTTTCTTTCAAAGCTAGCTTTGGATGATTTTATGAGGGATCGTAGTTTCTTGCTGATACTGATCAGGGATGTCTTCCCTTCTTGGGATTTTACTCTTTTCTGTACTAGTTTCTTCCTTCTATTGTATAGCTTGTATAATGCAGGGGTCCACCAGACTGGTTTCCTTTTCTTAGAGGATTGAGTCTTGGTTTTGCTTGGGATAGCATGATCCATGCATTCTTGTAGGTGCTCATATAGTGCATTAGTAAAGGATTTTGCAGCTTGGATAACATTATCCTTTAGTATGGGGGCTTTGAAACTTTCCACCTCGGTCTTAAGTAATGTGAAGCTTGCTTTTGAAAGTTTTTTCACAGTGGTTTCTTTGACCTGGGGTGGGGGCAGAATATGGATATCCAGAGTGATTAGTTTATGATCAGATCTAACCAGCAAGGGGTTGACCTTTGGTGTGGAACACCTGTTGCCCATGTTGGTGATTACCAGGTCCAATATGTTGTCACCTCTGTTCGGGGTGTTAACCAGTTGATCCAGGGCATTTGAGTTTATAAATTCTAGGAAATGTTGGGCAACGGAGTTTGTACTTGAGTAGTTCTCCCAGTTAATGTTTGAGTAATTGAAATCACCCAATATCATGGTGTTTGGTAGGGCTTTTATGCTTTCCAATGTTTAGAGAAATGAGGAATGGGGGTCCTGGGACATGGTGGGTGATCTGTACCAAGCAAATAAATTCCACAAAAGTAAGAACCAAAATGTAGCACGTAGAGGAAGAGTAAACTTGTGCAGTTTGCAAAGTAAAAAAAGAGCATGCACAAGCACAAACACTGTGCATCGATAATCAATCAATAAAATAACACTCAAAAGCAACAAATAGCGTAAATAAACTTTTTCAAGTAAACGCCAGAAAGAAAGAGACAGAATCAATAAAAAAAATTCAAACATTTTAAAATTATGTTCATTTAATTCATTAATTTAATTAAATTTTTAATCAAAATATTTTCTTATGGTCATGTCTAAAGAACAGACCACTCACCAAAAGATATGTCAAGGAAATTTATTTTCAAACCTATTTCCCCCTTGGTAAATCAAAAAAAAATCAACTGTATTTGTGATAAACATTAAGAAATTGAGAAACAGTTATTTTATTTCCTAAAATAAAAAAAAACTAAATCATCCACAATAATATAAATAATTAAAGATGTAATGGTGTCTGATCTGTACCAAGCTACAATTTGAATTGCAGTTTTGCTCATTGTTAGTTGCACGTGGATGATCTCTGAAGCATTGTGCTGTGCCACTAAACTGGAGGTGCGGGTATCCTTGATGACTATGGGTACCCCCCCCCACCTTTTGTATTTCAGTCTGGATTTTGTGGACGAAATGTATGGTATGAGTTATAGCCTGGTAGTGCTGGGGTGCTCTCTGGAGCCTTAAACCAGATTTCTGTTACTGCACATATATCGATTTTCTCCATACTGAGGAGTGCCTCGAGTGGGTGCATTTTAAAGTTTAGACTTCTGGCATTGAGTAGCATTACCCTCAGTTTTTTGTTACTTGTGCTATTTATGGTGGTGGGTTTGTCTTTTGAGCCTTACCTAAAAAAGGCACTATGGGGGTGGGAAGAGCCTTGGCCAGTATTCAAAAGCCTAGGGATGACAGGTGCAAGCCATCTCTAGTGAATTAGTGTGGCTTGTCGAGCGTGTCATCCTAGGCTGACAAGACATTGGAACCTCTTTGAATGATAACAGAAGCTTAGCCAATTGTTGAAACTGATAATTTTTTCTTTATACTGTGGTATCATTCTTGGTGAGGGCAGGTTGCTACTCAGGGTCAGGGTCATTCCGGCCTGGGCTACATGATCAGAGAGCTCCTCCATGTCTCTTTTCATGTAGTCCAGGGAGGTACAGCTCAGGTCATTCACACCAAAATGGACAATGCCAAAGTTGCATTTGTACTTGTTCTGGAGTGACCTGAGTGCTTGTGTTATGTGGCAGACCCTGGCACCCGACAGGCAGCTAACCAAAACCTTCTCCTTGTTCAGCCTAGTGAGTGGAACGTCAGTGTGCCTGACTATAGATTCACCTATTACTAGTGTGTTGAATATGTTATTTTGCCTTAAGGGCTGTGATTGCATGGCACACTGGTTTTAGGTTCATAGGTTCAGAGGTAGGTACTAGGCTATTGGCCCTAGGGCCTATATAAGCCTAGCCAAAGGTACCCTGGCTTTCACCACCCAAGAAAATGATTTTCCTGTGCCACTGTCGAGCAGAGCCACAAAAGTGATCCCTGGGGTGAATTTCCTATCTCCCATCCAATCATCAAGATTTTTCTTGAAGAGTGCTAATGAGGAGCTTTGTTTGATATAGATAGGTAGTTTGTTCCAGAGTATGGGAAGTCTCTGGGACAGAAATCTATCCCTCCAGCATGTTCTGTTTATTGTGGTGACGAGGTTTAGGTCCCTAGACCATGTAACTCGTAGAGATTAGGATTTCTTTAAGTGGAGCATGTCTAAAAGCTCTGGGTTTGACATAGCTTTGTGTGCTAGACAGAGATCACCTCTGAGTAGGCGATATGCAATGGAGTAAAGATGCAGTTTTTTGAGACAGTCTGCATAGGGCATCTCTTTGAGGCCTGTAATCCTCTTTGTGAGGTATTTCTGTGGCTTTTCCAGTTGTTGCAGATGTCTTGTGAGGTACATACCAAAAGGGGCATTGTACTCTATAATGGGTCTAATGAGTGATGAGTAGAGGGGAACAATGACCTCTTTTTTCCTGGATGAGAAACCTTTTGTGATGATGTGTGCCACATAGAAGGATTTCCTGACTACTGTGGTGATGTGATTATCAAAGGAGAGACTACTGTCTACCTGTGTCCCAAGGTCTCTTATCACATTTTCGGTGTTAAGTAGACTACCACCTATGTGGTAGTTCATGGGTACTGAGTTTTTACCAAAAGGGATGGCAATGCACTTTTTGGCATTGAGCTTGAGGCCATGGCTTTGACACCAGGCATCTGTCTCATCTAGCCCCGTTTGTAAGATGTCCACATATTTTGGAGTTCTGATTATGGCTCCTAGTTTGCTGTCATCTGTGAACTTCATTAGCCAAAGACCTTACCTTCTGTGTTGGCCTGTACTTCAGAGAAGTAGATACCAAACAGGAGAGGACCCAGGACTGAACCCTGTGGTACTCCACTTATCACTGGTCTGAAGTTGGATTTGGAGTCTGCTACTTTCACAGTGTGAGTTCTGTCAGTGAGCCAGTTGGCAACCCATCTTGTGACATAGGGATTTATACCTAGTTTAGTGAGTTTATCTATAATTCCAGAGTGGGGGATGGTGTCGAAAGCCTTGGCGAGATCTAGATAGGCTGCCAGAACCACCTTACCCTCATCTACAGCTTTGGTGACTGCTTCAAAGAAGTCTTTCAGATTTAGGAGACATGATCTGCCTTTTACAAACCTGAACTGGGTGGGGTCCTGAGTTTGGAGATTACCACTGTCATTGTTTATAAGTTCCATGATGATACGTTCCATAGCCTTGCAGACCAGGCTCGTTAGGCTAATAGGGCGGTAGTTTCCGGGGTCTGTGGTGGCTCCCCCTTTGTGGAGTGGGATAACTGTCACTGTGCACCATTCAGTGGGCACATAGCCTGAGGTGAGGCTATGATTGAACATGGTACTTAGGTGTGGTGCCAGTTCATTCTGTAGTTCATGTAGAACACAGCCTGGGATTTCGTCAGGTCCCATGGATGCTGTGTTCTTGGCTTTGGATAGTGTGTTTTTTACCTGTGCAGCCATGATTACAGGAACTTTGCATTCTTCTGGTATAGAGATGGGCCCTTTAGGGGATGACAGGGGGATAAAGTTAGCACTGAACCTATCTGCCAGGATGTTGGCAATATCAGTTGGTTCTATATATTTAGTGCCATTGTGCTGTAACTCAGAGCAGATCTGATTGTTGCCATTGAGATTCTTGACATAGCTATAGAATGCTTTGTGGTTGTCTTTATAGTCAGTGGTGATTTTGTTTTCATAACTAGCTTTGGAGGATTTTATGAGGGATCTCAGCTTCTTACTGGGGCTAAAGAGGCAGTTTCTCCAGTCATGGGATTTTACTCTTTTTTTACAACAGTTTATTTCTTCTGTTGTAGAGTTTGTTTATGGCAGGGGACCACCAGACTGGCTTCCTTTTATTGAAGGATAGCATCTCGGTTCTGTTAGGGATTACACGATCCATGCACTCGTGTAATTGCTTATAAAGTGCATTTATGTAGGATTCAGCAGTCATGCCTCTTTTTTTTTGTGAAGTATGTGTTTCATGGTCTGCATTGGGGGGGTGGAGGTTGCTTGGATGTCTGCTTTGCAGGTCTCTGTTGCTTTTGCAGATTTTTATTTAGAGCATCCGAGTATGTTTTCATGTGTTTATGTGTGTTTTTTGCTGGTGCTGGTTTCATAGGTCTATGTGAGACTGGCGGTGTGATGCAAATAATTCCCTTCTCCTCTTGACTGTCTGGTCCAGTCTTGATTTGGGAGAGCTTAGCCTCCAGTTTGGGTGTATAATTGCATCTCTAGCATGTAATAGTGTTTGGTGGTAGGAGGAGAGGGTTGTCTGTGTACATGAGGCAGTTGTAGCATTGCCTCAAAATGCCCAGATTCACCAGTTGGACCAGAGAATACACCTGAAACTGCCCTTTCGACATGCCTGGATAGGTACAGTGAACTGTTTTACTGATTGGCTGGTAAGAGGTTGAATAGAGAGCCTTGTCATTCTCTACAGTATGGGGGGGGGTCAAGTGCTAAGGTTTATTTGTGCTTGCTATGAGTTTTGCGCAAGTGCCGGGATGAGAAGTGAATGGTTGGAGTGCTTAAGTTGAAAGTTTGTCTTGTTCCAAAGGAAAACTTGAAGAGTAGAGTTTATAGAACCGGGAATAGTTATACCCTAGCTAACCGGTGCTGCCTGGCACGCAAAACTGTGCAAATACTGATTTTATAGCAGGGAAATGAAAGAGATAGAAATTAACCCAAAACAGGAAATAAACTACTTATTTCTGGGCTGAAACCACTCCTCCAGGGACAGATAGGCTGCTCAAACTCCCCTCGCTCACAGGTGAAGAGAGAAACGCCCTTCTATCCATGTAAGGTATGGGCAAACACAGAAACTTGTAACACAGCCCTGAATTCAGCACTAACCTGAAAACTGGACTATACTAGCTCAGAAAGGCGGAAAACAAGTTTTTTTTTTTTGTTTTTTTTTTCAGAAAATAAAGCAGATACAATAAAAAAAAAACCTTTAAATGCGCAGAAATGGTCATCACACTTGAGTGTGTAGCGTACAACAGTTAAACAGGTAATTTAAACACAACAACTACTTTGTTAAAGTGCAGGCTGTATAATAAGTACAATATGTAGGTGAAACAAGCTTTTAAATCACAGAAACTCTAAATAATCAGCATTTTTGGTGGAATTAGCTAAAGGCAGCAAGAAAATGCAGAAAAATGATACTTAATCACTCCAAAGTCTCTCTTTTGTCTCTCTGCTGCTGTAGAACTCTGCAGGGCACCAGGCAGGAGCTTGCTGAGCTGTATATAAGTGTAAAAACCTTGCAAAAGTGGGCTTTATAGCAGGGAAATGAAAGAGATAGAAATTAGCCCAAAATGGCCAATAAACTACTTATTTCTGGGCTGAAACCACTCCTCCAGGTACAGATAGGGTGATCAAAGCTCCCTTCTCTCACAGGTGAACAGAGAAACTTCCTTCTATCCAAGTAAGGTATGAACAAACACAAACTTGTAACACAGCCCTGAATTCATCAATAACTTGAAAACTGGACTATACTAGCTTAGAAAGGTGGGAAAACAAGTTTTTTTTTTTTGTTTTTTTCAGTTCTGATGGTTAAAAAAACAAAAACAGCTTATAGATCCACAAGAAATGCAATAATTTATTCTGAACAGTAAACAAATAAATAAAGTGCTCAAGCTCTCAAGGCTTTCACAAAACTGCTTTTCCAATCTTTTTCTGATATCTGAAAAAGCATTGTTGAAAAATCCTTGACGGCAGGTGCATTTTATTTATATGTTTATTGTTCTGAATAAACAACTGCATTTTCTGTGGATCTGTAAGCTGTTTTAATTTGTTTGTTACATATTGACTACATGATTACAGAATTATATGTTAGAGCTATGGTGTTGTTTCTTGGTTTTGTTTGATGTTCTGATGGTTATTCGTTTGTTTAAAAAAATGAAGAAATAAAAGAACTATAAAGTAAAAGTGTAGAGAGCATATAGTTTTCATTTTGGCAGTGTTGTACTTGCACTTACACAGTTCATTTATTTTAAATCACAGCTTATTAATGGAAAAAAATGTCTCGAATAAAGATTTTAGTCATAGTGTATGAATTCTGAGCTACGAATAGGACTTATTCTTGTCTGGCCTCGACTTGTACATTTAGTTATTTATTTTTTAGCAGCACTGATCAATACTGCCAAATTTCAAGCACAGCCCAGTTGAAATACAAAATATTTCACAAACAAAAAATACAGAAATGTAACAAAAAATATTCCTTGCTTTGGAATACTAGGAGGCCAGTTCCTGTTTCTTAGCTGCCAAGCGTGTTTTGTAATACATAGTTGGTTTTGGCTGGTCAAGACCTTTGAAGATTATATGTAAAATAAGGTAATGGCCAGAAGGCTGCATACACTTCTTTTTAATTGCTTTGTACATAGATTACATCCTGAGTTTTTACCAGAGTCACTGTTTTGTAATTCTGCTAGGAAAACAAAAACCTTTAGATGATCTATATACTCAAGACGTTCTTTTACAATCAACTGTTTATTAGGTTATGTGCATCCCAACTGAGAACTGCTAGCACTGCGTAAGAAGTGAGGTCTGATATTGTGTCTGTTTTGTACAGTGCTAGTGGATCATTTTTCTTACAAAGATAATGTTGGTTTTAATTTCACAGAGGAGGAGATGCCCACCAGATTCAGGAGATCCAAAATGGCTCCAGTATGTATAGTTAGCCAATGTTCCGCATAAAAAACTACTGTTTCACTACATAGTTGGGAAAAGGTTGAACAATGTCCCACCATGTCCTCAAAATCACTAGCTGGTTTGCTAGCATGTCTTAGAGGCCACCTAAAAGTCATATCTTATGGCTTCAACAAATTCCTTCCATATCCAGGCTATGACCTCTGTGATACCTTAGCTGCTGCCTTCTTAGTGACTCAGTGCCTATCACTCATATCCAGGCAATCCCATGTTAGCATTGTACAAAACACTTACTTCACTGGTGTAATGGCTCCAAACTAGACTCTAGACTCAAGTCCAGAATCCTTACTTTTGCCTCAGTTGTTAAGATCCTGAATACTATCTATTCAAACTCCATGTCTCTGACCTCTGGGAGTATCAAAGTAAAGCCTTTAGAAAGTGACAGAATGTCACCCTGAGCAGCAACATCAGTTTGGTATTTATATTTCAATATCAATGCATTTTAGATTTCCGAGAGCTGCCCAATTGCTATCCCTGCCCTGCAATATAATTTATTTATTTAAGATTTGTTGACCAGGAAAGTCCGCCTAGGAAAAAGCCTATTTTCAATGTAGGGTTGGGGAGAAATGCTCCAGACTCATGTCTTTGGATTGTGGGGGGAAACTGAAGTACCCCAAAGAAACCCACAGAATGTAGGGAGGATATGCAGGCTCCATACAAAATGCATCCCAGCCGAGAATTTAACCAGAGAACCTCTTGCTGTGTATTGACGTTAACTGCTGCACCACTGTACCACCCTGTTCACAACTGAGTGCTGATTAATTGACTGCTAATCACTTTTCTGGACACAAAGGTCCAGGACATGTGACTGCTAATGACAATTATTAAGACAGTTTTTGACCTTTGGTCCAAGGTGTTTTGGTTTCAAATATACCTAGAAGCATTTTTTGCACTTCTACTAGTCATGAATTATTCATTGTATCTTGGAGTCTAACAACTATTAAAGTGCAGGAGCTTTGTATCTTTGAGTCTAACAACTTGTTAAAGTGCAGGAACTTTGCATCTTGGAGTCTAACAACTTGCTAAAGTTCAGGAGCTTTGTATCTTGGAGTCTAACAACTAGTTAAAGTGCAGGAACTTTTTACCTTGCAGTATACCAATGAGTTAAAGTTCAGCAGCTTTGCATCTTGGAGTCTAACAACTAGTTAAAGTGCAGAAACTTTGTATCTTGGAGTCTAATAACTAGTTAAAGTGCAGGAGCTTTGAACCCTGGAGTCTTCAACTAGTTAAAATTTGGGAGCTTTGTATCTTGGAGTCTGACAACTAGTTAAAGTGCAGGAGCTTTGTCTCTTGGAGTCTTGCTTGTTAGTACATTGTAGGGGACTGGTAGGACTGACCAGATGAATGCACTTTGGGCACTTTTGAAGGACTGCTGCTAGATTTAACAGTAAAACAAGAACTGACCCACTGGACAAATCACTAAATGTACCTGTCAGGTTGATGGTCCATCCTGTTTTATCATGGTGGGTTTGAGTAGAGACTGAGAGGATGAGATCATAGGTTCAAGCCACAGAAATGAGGTACCATTTCAGGGAAGCAGAGCCCGCTCTTTATGATAATATGATAGTTCACAACTTTGAAGGACCTCAAAAAAAACTGTTGTTCCCCCTGTTAAGAGAATTCAGTAAAGGTGCTTTGTCGTAGTGCCCACCGAGTGGCTGCCAGAGAAGGTTTATTAGGCAATGCTTAATGGAAAGTTACCTCATGGCACAACTATATCTTATGGGAAAAATAATGTCTTTCATTTTGACTACTGATAACACAGTATCATGTAAGCTGTGATGTAGACTTAACTGGAGAAAGTGATATCCTACTCAGCTAGCTAATAACAGAACCTTTACTAAAATAAACGATTTAGGAAATAGATGGAATGCCTGATGGATGCTCTGCTTAAATGATGCAATTACATATACAGATTTTTATTATTATTATTTTTTCTTTGTTGTTAGAAGTACACCAAGACATGGTTTAAATGTAATGTGTAATGAATTGGTACATTTTTTTCTTTATTGCATAATATATACCTGGCATGCCTAATATAAGATTCTCCCATCATAATGAGTAGTATATACACACTTTAATTATATATGTATATATATATATATATATATATATATATATATATATATATATATATATATATATACACACACATATATATATATGGAGAGAGAGAGAGAGAGAGACAGAGAGAGAGAAAGAGAGAGAGAGAGAGAGATGTACATATATATATATATATATATATATATATATATATATATATATATATACATATTAGTTTCATAGTATAGAACTAGGCTATCTGCCCTGGGGCATTTGTAAGCCTAGCCATAGTGATGTGGCTTTTGCCACCCCATGAAATGCTACAAAAAATGTACAGAATAAATTTAGAATACTGTGCCTCTGTCTAGTAGTGACACAATGAAGGTCCCCTTATATAATAGAATTAGTTTACTGTGCCCCTGTCTAGCAGTGACACAGATGTGACCCCTGGGGTAAACTTACGATCTCCCATCCACTCATCAAGATTTCTCTTGAAGAGAGTCAGTGAGGGGCTCTGCCTAATACGAACTGGGATCTTGTTCCAAAGAATTGGAAGCCTCTGGGTTATGAATCTATCCCTCCAGCATGTCCTATTCATACTTGTGCCAAGGTTTAAGTCTTTAGCTCTCGTGGTCCTGATGGATTTGGATTTTTTGAGGTGGAGCATGTCCATCAGATCCTGATTGGACATGGCTTTGTACGTCAGGCAGAGATCACCTCTGAGCAGGCGGTATGCTACTGAATAGAGCTGAAGTTTCTTTAGTCTGGCAGAATAAGACATATGTTGGAGACCCTTGATCCTCTTGGTGAGGTACTTTTGTGGTCTCTCCAGCTGTTGCAAATGCCGGGTGAGGTACATACCAAATGGGGCATTGTACTCAATCATGGGTCTGATGAGGGAGGAATATAGGGGTACAATGACATCCTTGGATCTGGATGTGAATCCCTTCATGATGAGGTGTGCAAGGTAGAATGTTTTTCTAACCACTTTGGCAACATGGGTGTCAAATGAGAGGTCACTGTCAACTTGGGTCCCTAGGTCTCTGATTACTTTTTCCATACTCAGTGGGTTGCTGTCTATGTGATAATTTGTGGGTACTTTGTTTTTCCCAAAGGGATGACTATACATTTTTGGCATTTAGTTTAAGGCCGTGACTCTGGCACCAGTTGTCCGTTTCTGTGAGGCCTTTTTGTAGGATGTATGTGTCTGCTGGTGTATCGACTATGGCGCCTAGTTTGCAGTCATCTGCGAACTTTGTCAGCCACAGCCCTCCCATGTTTGCTTTAACATCTGAGAAATAAATGCCGAACAAGAGGGGTCCCAGGACAGATCCCTGTGGGACACCACTTGTGACTGGCTTTGAGTCTGACATTGCTCCAGCGATTTTAACTTTATGGGTTCTGTCCTTTAGCCAGTTTGCAACCCATCTAGTGACATAAGGGTTTACTTTTCAGCTGTTGAGCTTATCTATGATGCCTGAGTGGGGTATTGTGTCGAAGGCCTTAGCCAAGTCCAGGTATGCTGTATGCATGCTTTGCCCTCATCAATGGCTCTAGTGACTGTTTTGAAAAAGTCAACCAGGTTAAAAAGGCAGGATATGCCCTTTACAAAGCTGAACTGGGTGGGGTCAAGTGTCTGTAGGTCCCCTATGTCTCTGTTTATGAGTTCCGTAATGATTCTTTCCATAGCTTTGCAGACCAGGCTGGTTAAGCTTATGGGGCAGTAGTTTCCAGGGTCTGTAGAGGCACCCCCCTTGTGGAGTGGGACCACTGTTG
The DNA here is from genome assembly GCF_019279795.1 of Protopterus annectens. NCBI lineage: Eukaryota > Metazoa > Chordata > Ceratodontiformes > Protopteridae > Protopterus > Protopterus annectens. The sequence goes on from NC_056729.1 coordinate 798,087,701, forward strand.
CTGTACGCCAGTGTTCAGGTACATATCCTGAAGTAAGGCTAAGGTTAAATAGCATTTTTATGTGTGGGTTGAGCTCCTCTTGGAGTTCACGTAACATGCAACCCGGAATACCGTCAGGTCCCATTGATGCTGTGTTTTTTGCTTTGTTTAGGGCGGTTCTCACTTGGATATCTGAGATGACAGGGAGATTACATTCAGCTGGGATAAGTATTTCTTCTTTTGGGGGTGAGGGAGGGGAGAAATTTGCACTGAACCTGTCAGCCAGAATGCTGGCAATATCTGTGGATTCAGTGTATTTTTTGTTGTTGTGAACCAACTCTGAGCATATCTGAGGGTTTCCGCCCAGGTTTCTAACATAGCTGAAGAAGGCTTTGTGGTTATCTTTAGTGTCCTTAGCGATTTTTTTCTCAAAGTTGGTCTTGGATGTTTTTATGAGAGAATGTAGTTTTCTGCTAATGTTGATCAGAGATGTCTTCCCTTCATGGGATTTTGCTCTGACGTGCAGTAGCTTCCTTCTTTTGTTATACAATTTGTTTATGGCTGAGGTCCACCAGACAGGACGCTTACCTTTGGTGGAGAGGGACTTGGATTTATTTGGGATTGCATGATCCATGCATTCTTGGAGATGTCCATAGAAAGCATTTGTGAAGGATTCAGCATTGTGGGATGTGGTATCCACTGACACAGTGGGCTTAAAGGATACCATCTCAGTCTTAAGAATAGTGAAGTCTGCTTTTGAGAAGTTTTTCACTGTGGTCTTTTGTGCTGGGGGTGGAGGTGGGATATGTATATCCAGGGTGATTAGTTTGTGGTCAGATCTCACTAGTGAGGGGTATACTTCTGGTGTGGAGCATTTTGTCCCCATGTTTATGATGATCAGGTCTAGTATATTATCTCCCCTAGTGGGAGAGGTGACTAGTTGTTCCAGTGCATTTGAATTTATGAATTCCAGGAACCTTTGGGTTAGGGTATTAGGGCTAGAATAATGTACCCAATGTATGTTTGGGTAGTTGAAGTCTCCCAGTATGATGGTATTTTGTGATACATTCATATCCTCCAATGTCTTCAGGAAGGCTGAGTGGGGTTCTTGAGATTGGGAGGGTGGTCTTTAACATGCTACCAGTTGTATAGCAGTTTTGCCTATGGTTAGTTGCGCCTGTAAGGTCTCTGATGTTTCATGTGTTGCTACTAACCTGGAGGTGTGGGTGTCCTTGATGAATATGGACACTCCCCCTCCCTTTGTGGTTTGGCCCGGGTTTTGGGGCCGAAAAGCATGATACGAGGTATAGCCTGGTAGCGCTGGGGTGCTCTCAGAAGCCTTGAACCAGGTTTCAGTTACTGCACAGATGTCGATGTTCTCCATGCTGAGGAGTGCATCAAGTGCCTGCATCTTGAGATTTAGACTTCTGGCGTTGAGCAGCATTACCCTTAGTTTTTTTCCATTTTTGTTTTCTAAGGAGGTGGGTTTGTCTTTTGAGCCTTGCCTAAAAAAGGCACTATGGGGGTGGCAAGAGCCTTAGCCAATATCCGGAACCCCAGTGGTGACAGGTGTAAGCCATCCCTTGCGAAGCAGCGTGGCTTGTCCAACATGTCATCCCAGGCAGACAGACATTGGATCCCCTTAGAATGACACGAGTACTTGAGCCAATTATTAAAGCTGATCATCTTGTCTTTGTATTGTGGTATCATTCTTGGTGAGGGCAAGATGCTGCTCAGGGTCAGGGTCATACCAGCCTGGGCTACATAATCGGAGAGCTCCTCTATGTCTCTTTTCATGTAGTCCAGGGAGGTACATCTCAGGTCATTCACACCAGCATGGACAATGACGGAGTCATATTTGTACTTGCTTTGGAGTGACTTGAGTGCATGCGTTATGTGGCGGATCCTAGCTCCCGATAGACAGCTCACAGTCACCCTTTCCTTGTTCAGCCTAGTCAGCGGGACATCAGTGTGTCTGACTATAGCGTCACCTATTACTAGTGTATAAGGCAAGGTATTTGGCCTTAAGGGCTGTGATTGGTTGACACACTGATTTATTGATGTATGTGTTGCATGTGTTTTGTTTTGAGGTGGTGGATTTTTGGATGTCTGCTTTGGGAGCCTCTGTTGTTTTGGTAAGTTTTTTATTAGAGCCTCCGAGTATGTCTTTGTGTTTTTATGTGTTTGGTTTGCAGTTGTGGTAGGTCTAATTGGGACTGGGATTGTTGTGTGTGTGTGGTTACCATCTCCTCCTGTCTGGTCATGCCAGCCCTGAGTTGAGAAAGTTCAGCCTCCAGTTTGGCTATATAGTTGCATCTCTCACATTTATTTGTGTTTGTTGGGAGGAGGAGAGGGTTGTCTGTGTACATGAGACAATTGTAGCATTGTCTCAAGATACCCAGATTGACCAGCTGAACTGGAGAGGACGCCAGTAATCTACCACTTGACATGCTAGAACAGTATAAGGGAGTGCTGTACCTTTAAGGGAAGTGGATATTCACAGGGGTGGTAAGTAGATGTAGTGCTTTACTTAGTACGAGAGTGCTTACTTAGTAGAGAAGTATTGAGAACAAGTGCTAGGCTTATAATATAGTGAGTAGTCTGATTATACTAAGAGCAGAGCTTCCTTAAGGGAAAATTTGAAGAGCAGACCTGGCGGAGCCAGAAGAAGTTAGGAACTACACCACAGCCCAGAATACAGCAATGCCTGTAAACTGGTCTAAACTAGTCAAGGAGAGGCGGGAAAACAAGGATTATTTTTTTGTTTTTTTGTTTTTTTGATAGAAACACACAGAAAATGCAGAAACAGTGATAAATCAGTTACACAGGCTAGCACACTTTAGTGGGCAGCCTCAACAGTTAAATTAAACAAACAAACAAACAAACTTTCGATCAAATTTGACTAAAATGTAACTTTAAGTGCAGATTTTAAAATAATGCAGCAAACAGTTAAAAAACAGTTCAAGCTAGTTCAGGGTAAGCTACAGAAGCTATTCCAAGTGAAAAAAGCAAAGATACTTAAATCCAGAAAGTAGTCGCTTTTCTGAGTTCCCTGCTGCAAGGACCACTCTGCAGGACCACGAGGAGCTTGTCTGAGCAGTATAGCCAGAAAAAAACGCACAGAGGCAGATTTTAAACAGTGAACTACAAAAGAGCTAGAAATGGTCCAAAACAACCAATTACTACAGCTTCTTGTGCTGAGGTCACTTCCTACAGGGACAGGTAGGCTGCTCAAGGCTCCCCACTCCCACTGGTGAGCAAAGAAACTTCCTTCTATCCAAGTAAGGTAATGGACAACACAGGAACTACACCACAGCCCAGAATACAGCAATGCATGTAAACTGGTCTAAACTAGTCGAGGAGAGGCGGGAAAAGAAGGATTATTTTTTTGTTTTTTTGTTTTTTTGATAGAAACACACAGAACATGCAGAAACAGTGATAAATCAGTTACACAGGCTAGCCCACTTTAGTGGGCAGCCTCAACAGTTAAATTAAACAAACAAACAAACAAACTTTCGATCAAATTCGACTAAAATGTAACTTTAAGTGCAGATTTTAAAATAATGCAGCAAACAGTTAAAAAACAGCTCAAGCTAGTTCAAAGTAAGCTACAGAAGCTATTCCAAGTGAAAAAAAAGCAAAGATACTTAAATCCAGAAAGTAGTCACTTTTCTGAGTTCCCTGCTGCTAGGACCACTCTGCAGGACCACTAGGAGCTTGTCTGAGCAGTATAGCCAGAAAAAAATGCCCAGAGGCAGATTTTAAACAGTGAACTACAAAAGAGCTAGAAATGGTCCAAAACAACCAATTACTACAGCTTCTTGTGCTGAGGTCACTTCCTACAGGGACAGATAGGCTGCTCAAGGCTCCCTACTCCCACTGGTGAGCAAGGAAACTTCCTTCTATCCAAGTAAGGTAATGGACAACACAGGAACTACACCACAGCCCAGAATACAGCAATGCCTGTAAACTGGTCTAAACTAGTCGAGTAGAGGTGGAAAAACAAGGATTGTTTTTTTTTTTGTTTTGTTTTTTTGATAGAAACACACAGAAAATGCAGAAACAGTGATAAATTGCACTTTATTAATCTGCTTTTACTATAATTGTGTTTCTTCCCACTTTATTACCTTATTTTGCTTGTGCTTCTTCTTAAAAGTACTCAATTGTGTTTATCCTGCTGCAGTTATTACTGCTTGGTAGCAGCCTGATTAAAATGTAATTGTTATTCTAAGCCTTTTGGTTTAAGCACTTGGGCTTCAAACCAGTTGTTTTACATTAAGAAGGTTTGTGGATTGCATTGTTGTGGCAGAACAGGTAGCTTACATCCTTCTAAGCTGGGAATTGCTGATTGAAGGCTCAGTGTCTTGTTATTCTAAAAATGCATTAGTTCTGGTTTAAGCACTTTGGCTTCAGGCCAGTTATTTTACATTAAGAAGGTTTGTAGTCTGCACTCTTGTTGGAGGAGAGGCTAGATTCTGCCCTTTTGAGCTAGGAATTTCTGGTTAATGGCTTATTGTGCCTGCTTATTTGATCTGTTTCTTACTGAAATTGGTGTGCCTTGTTTGCTGTAGCCCAGAAGTTAGTAGTTTATTGGCCATTTTGGGATAATTTCTATCTCTTTCATTTCCCTGCTATAAAAACCGCATTTGCATGGTTTTGTGCGCCGGGCAGTGCTGGTTAGCTAGGGTTAAACTATTCTCGGCTCCACTAAGTCTGTTCTTCAATTTTTCCCTTGAAACTAGACAAACTTTCAACTTAAGTACTCAAACCATTCACTTCATAGCCCAGCACTTGCTCAAAACTCATAGCAAGCACTAATTAACCCTAGCACTAGACTCCCTATACTGTTCAGAAGGACAAGGCTCTATATTCATCCCTACCAGCTAATCAGTAAAACAGCTCACTTTACCTATTCAGGCATGTCCAAAGGGCAGTTTCAGGTGTACTCTCCAGTCCAACTGGTGAATTTGGGCATTTTTAGGCAATATTACAACTGCCTCATGTACACAGACAAACCATCTCCTCCTACCACCAAACACTAATATATGTGAGAGATGCAATTATACAGCCAAACTGGAGGCAAAGCTCTTTCAACCCAAGACTGGAACTGACAGTCAAGAGGAGAAGGAAAATACTTGCAACACACCACCATTCTCACATAGACATACTAAACCAACACCGGCAAATAACACACATAAATACACAAAAACATACCTGGGAGCTCTAAATAAAAATCTACAAATGCAACAGAGACCTCCAAAGCAGACACCCAAGCAACCTCCATACTACCCCATCACAAGCCATGAAACACACACTTCACATAATTAGTGTGCTATGCAATCACAGCCCTTAAGCCAAAATAACATGCCCGACACACTAGTAATATGACACTCTATAGTCAGGCACACTGATGTCCCACTAACTAGGCTGGACAAGGAGAAGGTTACAGTTAGCTGCCTTTTGGGTGCAAGGAACAGCCACATAACACAAGCACACAGGTCACTCTAGAACAAGTACAAATATGACTCTGTCATTGTCTGTGTTGGTGTGAATGACCTCAAACTTACCTCCCTGGACTACATGAAAAGAGACATGGAAGAGCTCTCTGATCACGTAGCCCAGGCCTGTATGAACCAGACCTTGAGTAGCATCCTGCCCTCACCAAGAATGATGCCACAGTATAAAGAAAAAATGATCAATTTCAACAACTGGCTAAGTTTCTAGTGTCATTCAAAAGGGATCCAATATCTGTCCACCTGGGATGACTTGCTCGATAAGTCACAATGCTTTGCAAGAGATGGATTGCACCTGTCACCCTTGGGCTTTTGAATACTGGCCAAGGCTTTTGCCGCCTCCATAGTGCCGTTTTTAAGCAAGGCTCAAAAGACAAACCCACCACCATAAATAGCACAAGTAACCAAAAACTGAGGGTTATGCTACTCAACGCCAGAACTCTAAACCTCAAAATGCATGCACTCGAGGCACTCCTCAGTATGGAGAACAGTGATATCTGTGCAGTAACAGAAACCTGGTTTAAGGCTCCAGAGAGCACCCCAGCACTACCAAGCTGTAACTCATACCATACTTTTTGGCCACAGAATCCTGACCAAAAACAAAAAGGTGGGGGTGTATCCATATTCATCAAGGATACCCACACCTCCAGGTTAGTGGCACAGTAAAGGGCAAAACTTCAATTCAAATTGTAGCTTGCTACAGATCACCCACCATGACCCAGGACCCCCATTCCACATTTCTGAAGACACTGGAAGATATGAAGATCCTACCAAATGCTCTAATATTGGGTGATTTAAATTACCTAAACATTAACTGGGAGAACTACTCAAGTACTAACTCTCTTGCCCAACGCTTCCTAGAATTTATAAACTCAAATGCCCTGGATCAACTGGTCAACACCCCTACAAGAGGTGACAACATATTGGACCTGGTCATTACCAACATGGGCGACCGATGTTCTACAACGAAGGTAAAACCCTAGCTGGTTAGATCAGACCATAGACTAATCACTCTTCATATCCACATTCTGCCTCCACCCCCAATCAAGGAAACCACAGTGAAAAACCTTTCAAAAGCAAAGTTCACGTTACTTAAGACAGAGGTGGAATGGTTCACAGACCCCATGCTAAAGGACAATGCTGTCCAAGCTGCTGAATCCCTTAGAAAGGCATTCTATGACAACCTGCAAGAATGCGTGGATCGTGCTATCCCTCACAAAACCTAGACTCACTCCTCCAAGAAAAGGAAACCAGTCTGGTGGACCCCTGCCATAAACAAGCTATACAATAGAAGGAGGAAACTAGTGCAGAAAAGAGTAAAATCCCAAGAATGAAAGACATGCCTGATTAGTATCAGCAAGAATCTATGATCCCTCATAAAATCATCCAAGGCTAACTTCGAAAGAAAAATTGCCATGGACTCCAAAGATAACCACAAAGCGTTCTTTAGCTATGTCAAGAACCTAAGTGTAAACTCTCAGATCTGCTCTGAGTTAGTGCAGAATGGCACTAAATAAACTGAACCGACTGATATTGCCAACATTCTGGCAGACAGGTTTATTTCAAACTTTACCCCCCTCTCACCCCCAAAAGGGCCCATAACCATACCAGAAGAATGTAGTGCCCTGGCAATCACTGACACACAGGTTAAAACAGCCGTATCCAAATCCAAAAATACAGCTTCAGTGGGACCAGATGGTGCCCCAGACTGTGTCTTACATGAGCTCCAAAATGAACTAACCCCTCACCTAAACACATTGTTCAAGCTCAGCCTCTCTACAGGCTACGTACCCATAGAGTGGCACACAGCAGCAGTTATCCCACTCCACAAAGGTGGAGCTACAATGGACCCTCAGAACTATCGCCCTATAAGCCTGACTAGCCTGGTCTGCAAGGCTATGGAGCGCATGACCATGGAATTCATTAACAGAGACATTTGGAACTTTCAAACATTGTCCCCTACACAGTTTGACTTTGTTAAGGGCAGATAATGCCTCCTAAACCTGGTGGACTTTTTTGAGACAGTTACCAAGGGTTTAGATGAGGGAATGGAGGTCCATACAGCCTACCTAGACCTCGCAAAGGCTTTCAACACCATTCCCTATTCTGGTATTATAGACAAGTTCATCAGCCTGAACATAAACCCCTACGTCATGAGATGAGATGCCAATTGCCTCGCGGATAGAACCCACACGGTGAGAGTTGCAGGCTTTAGGTCTGACTCTAAACCAGTTACAAGTGGCGTCCCCTAGGGCTCAGTCCTGGGACCCATTTTGTTCATTATATACTTCTCAAAGGTACAGGCAAGCACAGGAGGACTATGGCTGACCAAGTCTGCAGACAATTGCAAACTGGGGCCATAATTGACTCTCCAGCTGATACAGACATCTTCCAAAAGGGTCTCACTGAGATGGATACCTGGTGTCAAAATCATGGCCTCAAGCTAAATGCCAAAAAGTGCATAGACATCCTCTTTGGAAAAAACAAAGTACCCACGAACTACCACATATGTGGTAGCCCCCTAAATACAGAAAATGTAATAAGGGATCTGGGGACCCAAGTAGATAGTAATCTCTCCTTTGATAATCATATTGCAAGGTGGTTAGAAAATCCTTCTATGTGGCCCACCTAATCACAAAAGGGTTTGCATCTAGAACAAAAGAGGTTATTGTGCCCCTCTACTCATCACTCATCAGACCCATCATAGAGTACAATGCCCCATTTGGGATGTACATTACAAGACACCTGCAACAGCTTGAAAGACCACAGAATTACCTCAACAAGAGGATTACTGGCCTATACATATGCCCTATGCAGCCCGACTGAAGAAACTCCAGCTGTACTAGGTTGCATACAGCTTACTCAGAGGTGATCTCTGCCTGACATACAAGTTCATGTCCAACCCAGAATTGATGGACATGCTCCACCTAAAAAAAAAAAAAAAAACAAATCCCCAAGAGCCACATGCTCTAGGGATCTAAACCTCACCACAATGATAAATAGGATGTGTTGGAAGGATAGATTCCTGTCCCAGAGACTCCCCATGCTTTGGAACATGATTCAAATCTACATTCGGCAGAGCCCCTCACTAACCCTCTTCAAGAGAAGCCTTGATGAGTGGATGGGAAACAGAAAATGTTCTCCTGGGGATCACTGCGGTGGCTCTCCTGGACAGAGGCACAGGGAACTAATGGCTCTGCTGGACAGAGGCACAGAGAACTGATCTAAGGGGGCGGCAAAAGCCAACACATTCTGGCTAAGCTTATAGATGCCCTTGGGCAGATAGCCTAGTACTTACCTATGAACCTATGAAGCTATATGAGCATGTTTACTCATATTTATATGTATGCATGTGTTATACAAACGAGTAATAACATTTTCTTGTTACAGCTATTAAATTATGTTACGCTGTAGTTCCAAAAAAAGGAATGAAGTCCACTGGCAAGTATATACCAATGCAAAATGGTAAAAACAGTCCTTTAGTAGAATAAAAACGATTATCAGTATTTACCAACGTAAAATAATAAGTGCTTTTCTCTCGCACTTGTATATGGTTTTCAGCTCAATGTTTTTTTTTTAGAAACACTGTTTCTTTAATTAGAACTTTGCGCTTTGCCAGGAAGATACGCTGTTTCTTTAATTAGAACTTTGTGCTCTGCCAAGTGATGTCATTTGGGAGGGAGATTTTCAGTGTTTTCAGTATTTAAACTCTGTTTTAATGTTCAGTTCTTGTTTGATAAAGTTTCTTGAATTGTATAACTGGAGATGAAAGCGCTTATTATTTTACATTGGTGAATACTGATAATCGTTTTTATTCTAATAAAGGACTGTTTTTACCATTCTGCGTTGGTATATACTTGCAAGTGGACTTCATTCCGTTTTTTGGATTTACTTGTTGGTTTCTTTTCTATCACGTACTAATGTTGTAGTTCCACTATTGTATGAACTATTTAATACATACATTATTTAGTATTTATTTATGAAGATTTTATTTAACAGAAATAATCTAGTCTTGTCTTGTACACATTGTATTTTAAGACCATATTTTAAGTTGTAATATACAGGAAAGTGGAAATAATACAAATATGTAGTATTCGGGCTGGTAATGTGGTTGTTGTACTGTAGGGGCGCTGTGGGGAATTCAGCATGTACTGTTGGTTCTGTATTCTCTGGTAACTTGTTGGTTCTGGTGAATGTATGACTTGCAGAAGTTGTGTGAAGAAGCATGGGTGCGCACCTGGAGGCTCTTAATAAAGAAAGGCCTTACAACTCCATAAACCGTGTGGTCTCCTTATTTCCCGGGATATAACATATTGGCGATGAGGGGATGGGATGCCTCCGAGTTCGCTGCGAGTAAACTGGTGGGCTGCAGTTCATGTCGGATGACGAAGAGACGGGGCCTACTGGAGTGATGTCTGGTTCCATGTTGGGGTCACTGGTTGCATACGACTGTCAGACACAGACCTGGGAGGAGTATTGTGAAGTGTTGGAACATTTTTTTGAGGCAAACCAGATAATGGAAGTGGGTCGGAAGCGAGCCATATTGCTAAGCTCGGTGGGCAGTAAGACGTACAGTCTGATGAGGAACTTATTGAGTCCTGATAAACCGGGGGACAAATCGTTCACAGAGTTGACGAGTTTACTTCAGTCACATTATAACCCGAAGCCGAGTGCAATAGTCCAGAGGTTCAAGTTAAATTCAAGGACTAGAATGGCTAATGAAACGGTAATGGAGTATGTCACAGTGTTGAGGGAACTGGCACAACATTGTGATTATGGGGACAGACTGACCGAAATGCTACGAGATAGGCTCGTATGTCGCATGGCAGACGACCGCATACAACGCAGACTGTTAGTGGAGCCTGACTTGTCATTTGAAAAGGCCTTGAAGTTGGCACAGGCCATTGAGACAGCGACTAAAGACATTCGTGATTTACAACAGAAAGCCACGGAAGGGGTTGGAAGCAGGAGTGCGACCCCACTGCCAGTGCATAAAGTGGTCATGGAGCATAATTCACAAGGGAAGTCTGGTCAGTATGCTTGTTACAGGTGTGGAGGTGAACATCTGTCACGGAACTGTCGTTTTTTAACTGTAAAATGTCATGCTTGCGGGAAAAAGGGCCATGTAAAGAAAATGTGCCGCTCAATGCCCTCTCGGGACCAGCCGAAAAAGGGGGAGGAAAAAAGCAGTATGATGGAAAGGAAGGGAAACCGAAAAATAAAACGGCAGTATGCACACCACATGCGTGAAGTTACAGATCAACAAACCAGGGAAGCCGAAGAAGTGTTCACAATGTTTAACATGAAAGAGGCCAGGTGGGAAAGAGTTGATCCCATTAAAACCCAGTTGGACTTAAATGGTAAAAGGGTGCAGTTTGAAGTGGATACGGGGTGTAGTGTGACAGTTCTGTCGAAGGCTGAGTATGGGAAGTTATGGCCCAGAGAAGCTCTAAAGCTGCAGGACTGTTCAGTGACTTTGAAAACCTACACGGGTGAAATAGTTCCCACGTTGGGAATGGTGAAAATGAAGGTAAAATATAAAGACCAAGTCAAAGAGTTGCCAGTCATGGTGGTAGCAGGTAAGGGACCAAACCTGCTAGGCCGGGTGTGGTTAAAGGAGCTAAACATGGACTGCCTACAGCTCCATAAGGTAGAACAGCCGGGCCTGACCTTGCAAGAGGTGCTTGAGAACAATGAAGAAGTATTTAAAGAGGAACTGGGGACCTGGAGGGGTCCACCAGCAAAGATACACGTGAAAGAAAACGTAACGCCAAGATTTTACAAACCCCATCCTGTACCATATGCGATGAAGAAGAAAGTTGAGTTTGAGTTAGAGAGACTCACTAAGCAAGGTATAATTGAACCAGTAAAGTTTGCGGAATGGGCCGCACCAATTGTTCCAGTATTAAAGCCAGATGGTACTGTACGCATCTGTGGTGACTATAAGTTAACAGTGAATCAAGTCTCGCAGCTGGAGCAGTATCCCTTGCCAAAGGTGGAGGATGTGTTTGAAAAGCTGTCGGGAGGTGAAAGGTTTAGTAAACTGGACCTCAGTCAGGCATATCAACAAGTAGTGCTGGAAGAAGGGTCAAAGGCGTATGTTACCCTGAACACACACAAGGTTTGTTCCAAGTCAATCGTTTACCTTTTGGGGTTTCCTCGAGTCCAGCTATTTTCCAGAGAATAATGGAGGGACTGGTGGCAGGAATTCCGAAGGTGGCTGTGTATTTAGACGATATCCTGTTGATGGGTAGGAACATTCGAGAGCATCTGGAGACGCTGAATGAGGTGCTGAGTCGACTGCGAGAGGCAGGTCTACGGGTGAAGCGGAGTAAATGTGCTTTCATGGCAACGGAAGCAGAATTCTTGGGCTACAAGGTGGATGCATCAGGCCTACACCCCCTGCCAAATAAAGTGGAAGCCATTCAACAGGCACCAGCACCCACAAATGTTACAGAACTGAAAGCCTATTTAAGCTTACTCAACTATTATAACAGGTTCCTGCCAAATCTGTCAACCCTGTTAGCTCCTTTACATAAGCTATTAAGGAAGGAGGCTCAGTGGTCGTGGCAAGAGGAACAGGACAGAGCGTTTGAACAGTCAAAGGAACTAATGCAATCTTCAGAGGTTTTGGTGCACTACGATAGTCACAAAGACTTAATTTTGTCATGTGATGCCTCACCTTATGGGTTAGGGGCTGTGTTGGCTCACCGGATGTCAGATGGACAAGAAAGACCTATTGGGTTCATGTCACGGACTTTAACACCAGCGGAGTCAAACTATTCCCAGTTAGATAAAGAGGGTTTGGCTGTGATGTTTGGAATCAAGCGGTTTCACAAATACCTCTATGGGAGGAAGTTTACTATTTGCACTGATCATAAGCCTTTGTTGTCATTATTCAACGAGATGAAAGCAGTACCGCAGATGGTTTCTCCCCGCATTCAGCGATGGGCTGTAACGTTGAGAGCTTATGAATACGAGATTGTTTATAAGCCCGGGAAACACCATAGTAATGCAGACGCGCTAAGTCGTTTGCCAATGCCAGGGCATCTCCAGGACGAGGAAGCGGAGGACCGAGTTTTGATGATGGAAGACATCACGTTGGTGTCTGCCAGAGAACTGAGAGTTTGGACACACAAAGACCCGGTGCTTGCTAGAGTGTTTCAGTGGGTCCAGCAAGGCTGGCCAGTCCAACAAACGGATCCAGTTTTTCGGCCTTATGAGGTGAGAAAAACAGAGCTGAGTGTGCAAGATGGATGCGTATTGTGGGGGGCACGAGTGATAATTCCGTCCCCAGGAAGACGGGCACTGTTACAGCAGTTGCACCAAGGTCATGTGGGCATTACCCGAATGAAGGCCTTAGCCCGAAGTTATTTTTGGTGGCCCAAGTTGGACCACGAGATTGAAGTCGTTGTGAATGAGTGTAAAACATGTCAACAACATCGCAACTTGCCGGTGGTGGCGCCACTACATCCATGGGAGTGGCCGAGTAGACCTTGGCAGAGACTTCATATAGATTATGCAGGACCTTTTATGGGGGCCATGTTTTTGATAATCATGGATGCTCATTCGAAATGGATGGATGCCTATCAAGTCAAGACCCCCACTTCCCTCGTTACCATTGAATGCTTGAGGAGGAGTTTCAGTAGCCAAGGACTACCAGAGACTATTGTATCCGATAATGCTTCATGTTTCACGAGTGAAGAGTTCAAGGGTTTTCTGAGAAAAAATGGCATCGTACACATCACCTCAGCACCCTACCATGCAGCTACGAATGGTTGTGCTGAAAGGGCGGTTCAGACTTTTAAAGCCATGATGAAAAAGTCTGGAGAAGGAAGTTTGGCAGCAAAAGTATCAAGGGTGTTATTCAACTACCGTATTACACCACAATCTACCACGGGTTTGTCACCTGCCGAGATGTTGCAAGGACGGAGATTGAGATCCACGTTGGATCTAGTGTATCCAAATGTCCGAGCTAAGGTAGAGGGGACCCAGTGGAGGCAAAAAGAATGTCATGATCGACGACGGAGAGAGAGAAGTTTTCTGGAGGGAGATGCAGTGATGACGTGAAATTTCAGTTATGGACCTAAGTGGATTCCAGGGTTCATTGTCAAGAGTACAGGTCCATTATCGTACCAGGTGAGGTTGAATGGAGATTTCTTGGTGAGGAGACATGTAGACCAAATTCTGCGGAGCGAACAGAAGAAAGACGCCATGGAACTGCTGGCCTCGGAACTACCGTTAAGTTTGGAACCAGGGCTCGCAGTGGCAGGAGGATCACAAATCAGGGGAGACCGCCGGAATGTGGAAGGAGAGGTTCCTGAGGATCCAACCGTTCCAGGGAAGGACACACCGATACCTGAAGTGGTAACTGTGACACCGGAGTCACCTAAGGTGGTACCACTGCGCCGTTCTAAGCGTGTGCTGGTTAAACCTAGTTACTTGAAGGACTATCAATGTTAACAAAAGTGCATGTATAGATTACCAGCCTACAAATAGTAGATTGTATGGTAACCAGTTAATAACTAGCCTGTTATTTACAAGTAAGTGATTAAATGCATTATGGAACTTGTTCCCTAGTTTTGCTTATGTAGGACATTGTGTCTTAGCTTAAAAGGGGAGGAATGTAGTATTCGGGCTGGTAATGTGGTTGTTGTACTGTAGGGGCGCTGTGGGGAATTCAGCATGTACTGTTGGTTCTGTATTCTCTGGTAACTTGTTGGTTCTGGTGAATGTATGACTTGCAGAAGTTGTGTGAAGAAGCATGGGTGCGCACCTGGAGGCTCTTAATAAAGAAAGGCCTTACAACTCCATAAACCGTGTGGTCTCCTTATTTCCCGGGATATAACAAAATACGAAAAGATATGATCAGTAGCACAAATATCAATACAGTTTACTGTAACCAGGGGTTCATTGTTTGGCTCCCTATTATAAGTCTGTGACTGAGATTATGATTCTAAAAATGGCAAAGATTAAAGTACAATTGTAACAAGCAAAATCATTAATCTTCTATTTACCACATTTTTTTGTTAGGTGAGTTGCTTTCTGCACCTGCAACATGTGGTGATATTCCCACTTTTCCTTTCTGTGCATTAATATATTTATATATGTATATATATGTATATATATATATATATATATATATATATATATATATATATATATACGCACACACACACACACACACACACACACACACACACACACACACACACACACACACACACACACACACACACACACACACACACACACACACACACACAATTCTGGACTTATTAAGGCTCTCCCCAGTCTGTACATAACTGCCTGGCCTTTTAACAAGTATAGGTATGGTATTCAGAATTTTAGTGGGCATCCCAATTTCCTATACTGTGATACCAGAAAACATAGGTTTTCTAGCCAATTGTACATTGCTATTCATCCGGCCTACTTGACATGTCAAAAGATTATTTGCAATTAGCTGCATATGGTCCATAACTTTAGTGTTTAAACAAGCCTGATACCTTGAATTTCATAGCCACAGCATTCACGATCAGTTGAAACGTTGTTTTGCATAACTGATAATTGTAGCAGTCTTTGTTATGCTGACTTCTTCTAAGAGCATATCTTCTCATGAGACCCTTAGGTAAAAAGTACTTTATTTACATACATGCAAAATGAATGGCTACATTTGTCTAAATAATTATTTTAAATGGAGCTCAGATGAGTTAATGACAGAACCACTGAAATAATTCAAGGCATTTTCCAATAAAAATGAAAGTTGAACAAAGCATAAGTGCTAGAGATGGTTAACATATGCTGTGGATGTGACAGCAAATTATGCCCAAAGGATCACTCGATTAGCATGAGGAATGGTTGATTATACTACTGTGGGTTAGCAATTGTGACTGGCAAAAGAAAACAGTCACTTTTAATTAATGAGAAATCATTTCAGGTGAGAACAAAATGTATTGTTAATAAAATAATGCAGATACCCTGGGAATTAATTTAACAAGACAACAGCCTCTTAGACTTTGGTTCTTTTTGTGTGTAAGTGTGTGTGTGTGTGTGTGTGTGTGTGTGTGTGTGTGTGTGTGTGGTGTGTGTCTGCTAGTTCAGTTCATTACACTGAGTGACGTCTGCAGTAGAGGATTACTCGTGCTAAACAAAACTGCATTTGTCTCTTGTGCCTTTCAGTTGTCTAAAATAGTAAATAACTTAATACGCAGTCCATAAAGTTTTGCAAGATTTTTACCTTTTAACCTAGTTTACAATAGAAAATAGGTTTTACTATTGACAAATCTGATCATAGTTGCAATGACTAGTTCATTTGCTCACCTTTACCTGCACGTAGGGCAATTAATTATGTAAAAGGAGTTCCACTGCCACAAAATCAGACAAGTTCCTGTCAGACTTTTTAGTGTTAACACTTTTCTAGGATTTTCAGTACATCACTGCATCACAGCAGGGCTGCCTATTTCAAAAGATTTGAACCACATTTCTAATTCTCCAAATACAAAAAATAAAGTGTGGTTACAACACTATAACAGTGAATTACATAATTAGATGCTGTTAAATGATTAAAGAATTTCTACAAGAATGCAAACCCACCATCAGACTTGATGTAGGGGGCTGCCTCAAGCACAGCACAGTAAGCTATGTATACTAATTAAACGATGCTCTATATCACACAAAGGGGAATACTCATTAGTACTAAATTCTTAGAATACATATTCCTCCATATCCATCAGTGTAATTATAAGGCAAAACAGCCTTTAAAGCAGGAAAACTGCAGCACCAGGAAAACATCAGTTTGGGACAAGAATGTGATATAAAAGAACTTGAGCAAGAGAGAGTGTATACATATTTGGGAATTGATGAAGGATCCACAATAAAACATAAACAAATGTGAATAAAACATAGTAAGGAATACTTTAGAAGACTTGAATTAATTCTGAAAACAACATTGACATCTAGGAACAAAATCTAAGCTATAAACCTCTTCCTGTCCTAACTTACAGTTTTGGAGTGATTGACTGGCCCCAAAAGGTTTTGGATAGATTAGACAGGAAAACAAGAAGAATACTTCATGCTCATCAAAAGATTTATAAATATCAGTGCATAACAAGATTATATCAGTGCATAACAAGATTATAAATTCCCTGCTCCAAAGGAGGGATGGGCCTCCTTGAAACTGATTACATGTATAGATCTGTAATCATGGGCTCCACACATATCTGCTGACCTCACAAGACCCAAACATAGTAAAAGTTTTGAAAAATGAGGAGAATAAATCCAAGATGACTTCTCTGCTTAGTTTAGCAGAAGCATATCAGTGTCAAGTGGGAATGGAAATCAGACCAGAAGTAGATAAAAATCAGGCAGCAACTGAATGTGCCAAAAAAAATAAAAGAAAGAATATAAGGTAAAGGATCAGATGAGAACGCAAGATATGTGGAAAATGCATAAATATATTTGCAACTATGGAAAACTTCTGGAAGAACCTCACTTTGATCAGGATTGAATACAGGCATGGTTAAGGAGATGTGAATTCAAATTAAGGTTAATATTAGCAGCCCAAGATAGTGGGTTATGTATACGCTGGTTTACAAAGTCCACTGAACATGTAGGAAAAACAGACAAATGTATGTTCTGTAAAACCAAATTGGAAACAGTCACACACATCTCATTGCTGGTTGTGACATACTAATGGCAGAAGCACTGTATACTGAAAGGCATAATAATGTGGCAAGACTGTTGCACTGAGGATTGTTCATACACTATGGTACTGAAGTGACTGAAAACACTGGAAACATGAGCCACAAAGCATCATAGAAAATGAAGAAGTTTACATCACATGGGATCACCCATTACCAACAGTTCAAAAGATAGATGTTAGAAAATCAGATTTAGTGGTCCAAAAAAAGAAGACAAAAGTAGCATTGACCATTGAAATCACCACAACCAGTGACTACAGTGTCTTGCAAACAGAGAGACACAAAATCATAAAATAGCAGGATCTGCAGGCAGAAACGTGAGCAATGTGTAAGAAAGATACCCAGACAGTTCCAATGTTAGTAGGAGCAACAGGTCTTATAAAAAAGAATCTACAATCCTATTTACATATGTTACCAATACATGTAACTCCATGCAAATTGCAGAAATAGCCATTACTGGGCATATTGTGGGTGCTGCGAAGAGAACTTTTGGTGGACATCAAAGATTGAAACAATACTAATGTCATCAACTTTAGTCATACTTTGACCTCGGAATGGGATCCATTCCTGTCATGGTACTAGAAACCCAAAAGATTTGGAGAAATAAAAAAAAGAGAAAAATCCATCTCCTCAAAATTAGAGTGTCAAGTTATGAAGCATTGTGCCTAATAATATGAAAAGTACTATAATTTAAGAACATAAAACTCTTATAATCATTTACCAGCTTTGGATGTGTACTTCTTATTTTTATATCACTCCTTGAATTGGCTGGAACTCCCCAACTATCTCTTTTACATTCAACTTTCTACTGCCCATAAACTAATCTTTAAGCCCTCCAACTGCTCCCCTCTCCTCTATCCTTACCCAGCATCTTCCTGACAGATCATTCAGGTCCAGAAATCAGAATGTCCTTGAAGTGTACAAACCCGCACATACTCCATGGAAACTTCTATTGTCATTCTCCTTAGCATGCAAATGAAACTCACTTCCAGTCCACATCTGAAGTATCCAGAACCACTCTAGTTTTAATGACCTTGCTTCATTCCTACCTCTCTTCTAACTGGGTGCTCCTGCTCTCACCCTTCCTAACTTCTGCCTACGTGACTCCTACTTCCTTCAAGCTTTCTTTCACAAATTCAGCCTAATACTTGCTATCATCTTTTTACCACCTTCTTATAATTTATCTTACAATACTAACTCCCATTATGGATTATATAGTATAGGCATTTGCATACCTTGAACTACAGAATGCTTTGTTATCCCATGTATTCACAGAATGCTTTGGTATGGTATATAAAACAAAATGCTTTGCTATTATTACTACTATGTCAATCTGTTTCTGCCACTTTTAAATCATGTGATATTTTTGTTAGTTTTTATTGGTTTTTAACTATTGTAATATTGTATATGGAGCTTTTCTCCCCTGGCCTCCATTGAAAAAGGGTTCATTTCGGCCCAATAGACTTTCCCAGTTAACAAACTGCAAATAAATAAAATATGTCTCTATCTATCTGTCTGTCTACCTATCTATATGTGTATGTATATATATATATATATATATATATATATATATATGTATATGTATATATATATATATATATATATATATATATATATATATGTATATATATATATATATATATATATATATATATATATATATATATATATGTATGTTTTATTAGAACACTGAAGTGAGCCTAAGTACACTACAGTTTGACAAGCATTGCATTTAATCTATCACTTTATAGATACTCGAGTATATCTTCATTCATAAACAAAATAAAACAATTGCCATAGCATGGCTTTGTTGATTCTGAACTGTTGTGATCTGTTTTGTCATGATTTTTTCTATATAAACTAATATACAGTTACAAACTTTCACTATGAGATGCCATATTAATTTGATGGTGCTGTTTAATTTTGACATGTGAAGTAGTTCCAAGGAACATTGTCGTTAATCACCATCCATATTAATCATTGGCTCTCTGTTTCATCTTATTACAACCACATATAAAGGCCTCACTGTCTCAGCTGTGTGTGTGTGTGTGTGTGTGTGTGTGTGTGTGTGTGTGTGTGTGTGTGTGTGTGTGTGTGTGTGTGTGTGTGTCTGTGCGTGTGTGTGTCTGTGTGTGTCTGTGTGTGTGTGTGTGTAAGTGGCTTCACTTATCTATATATGTAGAAGCTGCTGTTCAGTTTCTAACATGTAGCCTGCATGTGTTTGGTCTTTGTCAGGACTGGCATTTTTGTATTGCTTTGCACATCTACAAGCAGAGCATGTCGGCTCAGTACTGAGACTGACCTTCATTGTCATAACACAAACCATCATACAAAATTTCCCCTCAGTTCTTATAGGCAGGACATACTTTGATGATTAACCCACAAAAGAGGTCCCCTGTGTTAATGAAATAAACCATTAATTAAATAATTAAACAGTCTTGATAGAGTTTCAAAGTTTTATTATAACAGACTTGTGTGGAGACCCAGAAATTATGGGTGTGTCTCCCCAAGCTAATAAACTCAGATCAATTTATAGAACTTCAGAACAGAATAACATTTATCAAAAAGAACACTTTCATCAACCAATCAGAGTTAATACGGTTCAGTATTTTTATTCATTAAGACATTATGTTTCACTATATCCATTACATGCAGTTAATGTCATCTAGAGGAAGCTAGTCATAATTTTCCTTAAAAATAAAATTATAATTGCTAAATACATCATTTTCTCATGAGAGAAGAAAAAAAAAAAACAGATCAAGCATAATACTGATATCTTGTTGGATACATAAAAGGAAGTTGGTCAGTAAGTCATTGTGAACAATGAAGCAGATACATTAGAATATTTTCTGTACTTTGCACATTCCTGGACATGTGCCGTTATGTTGTTTACTGCTTAAAAGAATCTGCTGGCATGGTTTAAAGTTTAGTCAGGTGCACTGACCACATACTCACTTCCTCTTTCTCCGACATGTGCAGATCATGCTACATTATGTATCTCAACCTTCTTGTTTCCTTATTTATTTTTCTTCACAATCCCCCCTTTGATGCTGTGAAAGCATCACCTTTTAAACATTTTTATTTGCAGATACATTGTCATACATTTTCCCAAAATTGTTAAATACCAATTCACATTCCTGACACAAACTTTCTTTTTCTTTTAGTGCAACTTCATTGTTGCATTAGAGAGAATTCTCTTACAGATGCTAGTTTTGTTATAGGCACTTTAAAAACAATTAATAGGAAAGCTGCAAAAACAATGATAAAACATAATGAACTTTAAAATAGTTTGTTTCCATCCAGAAAATAAATCTGCTAACTGTGACCACTGTAAACTATTAGCTTCCTTGGTGTCTGCTAACTCGGATCCTTTTTGTATTATGACTTCGGATTATATGTTTATTATTAGGAGTAAATGAACAGCATTCAGTTTTGGCCAAGCACAAGTACCCCCTTTCACCACAATAATGAAATCAAGTGCCATTCTATTTGGTAAAACAATGGCACACATTGCATTAATTTCTATATTGATAAAGCTTATTGCTGTAAAAGTTTCATTGATGAGAACCTCTAATAGCTGAGACAATTTTTACAATTCCTAGATTGATTTTACAGCACGATATGCAGGTAAAATTCTTGCACCAGAAAAAATATCATCTTTAAGGTCCATATATATACATTATATCACATATTATAAAATATAAACCATTGGCAAAGAAATAATCACCTGCTAGCCTAAATGAATATCATCCTGTAGCTCTCACCTCCACTGTGATGAAATGCTTTGAGAGACTGGTCAAAGATGTAATAGCATCCAAACTACCAGCAGACTCTGATCCACGCCAGTTTGCATACAGACCCAATCATTCCACAGAAGATGCTATTTGTCACTCCATTTATGACTGGACCACTTGGAGAACAAGAATAGCTATGTGAGGCTACTTTTCATTTACTTCAGTTCAGCTTTCAATAGAGTCATCCAGCAAAATCTGATCAGAAAGCTGGTTCAACTGGGCATCAGCACTCCACTATACAACTAGATTCTGGACTTTCTTAGAGATAGATCCCAGAAAGTCTGCATAGGCAAGAAAACATTGAAGACCACCACCCTGAATACTGGAGTGCCACAGGGATATATCCTAAGCCCCCTGCTTTTCACCCTACTAACCTATGACTGTACTGACAAGCACAGCTCAAACCATATCATTAAATTTACTGATGATATGACATTTATTGGCCTCATCAAGAATGATGACAAGATAGCCTACAGAGATGAGGTGAATCAATTCATAAGTTGGTATTATAACAATAATATTGCACTAAATGTCAGCAGGACTAAAGAAGAGGTCAGGAAGAGAAACAGAGAGCACTCTCCACTTATAATCAATAAAGAAACAGTTGAGAGAGTAAAACACACAACATTTCTGGGGATGGACATTGCAGAAGACTTGACGTGGTAAGCCAACACAAATCCCATCACTAAGAAGGCACACAAACAGCTTCACTTCTTGCAAAGGTTGAGGAGAGCAAACTTACCAACAGCTTTCACAACCTTCTACAGGGGCACCATCAAAAGTATACTGATAAACAGCTTTACAGTATGGTATGGAAGCTTCTCTGCTTCTGAGCACCAGCACCAGTACCTCCTCCTGTCCATACAAGACCTGCACAGGTCCAGATGTCTCAGCAGGGCAAGGAAAATAACCAGGGATTGCATTCATCCTGCTTACAAGCTGTTCTCATGTTTGACATCAGGAAGGTGCTTTTGATGCATACGCTGCTAAATCATGAGATTCAGAAGCAGCTTCTTTCCATTAGCCATCAGGTTGCTGACCTCTAGGAACAGTACCGTTCACACTGGACATTAAGGCAGTAGTCTGACAATACTGAAAAGTCTCTATGGTGCAATATGTAATAAGGTCTTACCCATACCCAGATAGCAAAGTCAGCAGTAAGCAAACTGAACTGTCTTACTGTGCAATATACATGTAGGCCTTAAATCAATTAAGTGCATTTTTTCCAGTGAAAATAAGCTAATAACCTAGTTATGAGTGACAATCTATTAAATCAGTGCAATAATGCACGTATTTATTATTTATTTATTATTGTTATGCTTGTCATCTGTGTCTATAGAATTGTGTGTATTATTGTCATGTTAAATGTAGTCTTATGTATTGTATGCACATTGAGCCCAAAGAAATGTAATTTTACTCAATTTGCACTTGTGTGAATCAAAGTGACAATAAAGTTTATTTTGACTTTTGACTTTTACATATGTTTGAGTCCCTTCAGAGCTGATTGCTCCAAATCATGATGGTAGAGTCATGAAGCATCGATTCTTCCAATAGGATTGTTTACAATCTTAGTTTCAGTTATCTTCTTGATAGGATATTTTATTGCCTTTGTTTCTCTTGTATTGCGAATTTTAGCCTGAGGCAGATTCTCTACATGTCAAATAGCAGGGATAACTCTATCAATATAACACCTTCCAGACTAGTTGGCTGATAACCATGGATATGCAAATGTTCCACAGATACAGTAATAGTCTTTTAACATTACCATTTCTTTGATGGTAGGTCCATTATGCATTCTCCTCAAAGTATTACATTAACTTTTCTCTACTTCAAAAGTTCCATTTTTCACATAACCATTTACATTAACTGATAGTCGTAAAGCATCGGGTTTAGATAAAGCAGTAACATTGTGCCAGGAATATTTTTGGTCTCTGTATATTATAATATCTGAGAGTAATTTACTCACTTCAATTCAATAACTGGGATAGAAGATAATGGTGCACCATGTTCATACACAGTAGGAATATGAGCACACACCCAGCAATTACTGAGATTCAATGTCTTTGCATGAGTATTTATAATTGCATTAAAGGTGTTAAAATTTGGGTGCCATTCTTCAGCATTTTGATTTGTTTTTAATAATCATTTAGAAGTTGAAAATAAAACAAGTATTTACAGTTTTGAAGATATTCAGGAAGTAAATTGCAACAACAGTGATGCAGATGACAGTGGCCAAAACAATGACTGATGAAATATAATCGTCTCAGTCAGGGTTCTATTACCTGAGTTGTTGAGCATTAGATGTATTCCAAAACTGAGGTTTGAAGGGTGATTTAGTAAAAAGCCCCTGATTAGGTTGTCCATACAGTAGGCTAATTTTGTCCTTCAGCATCTTGGTCATTACCGTCCTCTGATCCTTTGGTCTGTTGTCTGGCTCGCGAAGAGGCAGGGTCATTTTCATCATTGAAAGAGTTGGGTGGCAAGGGTGACTGCCTTTCAGCTAGGCTGGCAGGACAAATGTGGGACACTTATCCAGGTTGGTGAGCCTTCCAATTGGATTGCCATGGAGGTGGTGAGCAGCACCACTTGGGTTACAAAGCATTTTTTCTGGAAAATGATTGAACATAAACAAAGTCTCCACGCTGAATGGTATGTGAGTACTGTAAAATCAGCTCATGCTGTGCCTCTATTACTTGTGGGTTTAAATGCTGTAAAAAAGGATAAAGATTTACAATACTGCATTATAACTTCATCAGTAATTTGGAGTTCCAATTTAGCCAATAAAGAGGTAGTAGGCATTCTCATTAGACAGCCCATGATATGAGGTAAAACTTTCTAGATGCACTAACAACACTTCTAATAGACACTACTGATAAAGGTAAGACTTCGGGCCTTTTCAGCCCAGTCTCAGCAGTACTTTTAGCTAGTCTAGTCTTTATTGTTTGATTCATATTCTCTACCATTTCTGAAGCTTGAGGCCTGTGTGGGCAATGATACTGAATATTTACATTAAGCAATTTACAAATTTCCTGAACAACCTATCCTGGAAAGTGTGTTCCTTGACCAGTTTGCATACAACAAAATACACCAAATCTAGGTATTAGTTCCTGAACTAACTTCTTGGCTATAGTCACAGAGTCATTTCACTAACAAGGGTATGCCTGTATCCATCCTGAGAACAGATCTATAATCTCTAATAAATATTTCAATCTTAGACATATAATTCTGCAAAATCCATTTGCTGGCATGAAAAAGGTCCCTGAGGCTTTTTAATATGTTGCATATTAGCTAAATTTGTTTTCAAAACATTATAAGAAATGCAAATATGACAAGTACTTATTAAGAGTTGGATGACCTCGGAAGCATAAGGGACATGCCAATCAGTCAACAGTTGCTTTAGAACTGCATTTTTACCCAAATGAGAAGGCAAATGATATGATTTACCCAAATGGGGTAGAAAAGCACATGAAGCAACAAGTCTTCCATGTGGGTGGCGCCACAGCATATTAGATGAATGAGCACAGCCGTCATGTATACACATTACTCTTTCAGAGTCATCAGCTTAATTCTAAAATGACAAAATCTCCTGTAATGAAACATTTACATTATTTACAGTATCATTTACAGTCAGTAGCTGCTCAAAAGTAACCTTAACAGAAATGTCTCTTGCAGCCTTTTTTGCAGCACTGTCAGCAAGGGTACTCTCCCTACTCTGTTCAGAATTTGTCTTACTATGTGCTGCTATTTTAATCACAGCTATTTTTTTAGTAAAGTAATAAAGCTTCTAGAAGACCATTGGCATAAGACTATTGGCATAACAAAAGTTTTAATAGGAGTTCCTGCAGAAGTTAAATACCCCCTTTCTCACCATAATATGCCAAAGTCATGAACAACCCCATTTGCATAGCCAGAGACTGTGCAGATGTTAACTGGTTTTACCTCAGCTGTCTTCCAGGCTTCTGTTAAAGCAATTAATTTAGCAGTCTGGGCTGGAGCTCATCACAGTATTATTTATTTATTTATTTGCTGTTGGTTAACCAGGATGGTCCATTGGGCCAAGTGAACCCATTTTCAATGGAGTCCTGGTGAGAAAAGCTCAACATAGAAGACATAGCAAGGTATAGTTTACAAACAGTAAAATTACAACAAATTTAATATAACATTATAATAATTATAATTGTAATAATATTAGGGAAACAAACAGCAAATTCAGCTACCAATGTTCCATCTTTTCTTCAAATACAAGATCCATCCACAAAAGGGATTAAATCTGGATTTTGCAGAGGACTGCCTTTTAAATCTAATCTAGGAGAAAGCAGATAGTTAGTTACAATCAAACAGTCATGGGGTATGCCCTCATCCAGAGTAGGAATTAAGGAAGTTGGATTCAAAGGAGGGCATCGGATAGTCTGTAAAGAAGGATTATTAATTAAAATATTTTCATACTTTAAAATTCGTGAAAGTGACAGATACAGAATCTTTGTCTTTAGTAGCAAAGCATATACTGCATGAGGTACTGCTCCAAAAGTTTCATGTCCTAGAGTGAGTGTGGCAGCCATGTCTACCCATTGTGTAGTAGCTGCAACAGCTCTCAAGCATGGGAGAAGGGGGATCACCACTGAATTCAGGCTAGTGCTGTAATATGCCACAGGTCTGAGTCCTTCAGTATGCACCTGAGCTAACAGTCCTAAAGCTATCTTAGTATGCTCACAACAAAACTAATACAACACTTTAGAGTAATCTGGTAAACCTAGAGCCGGAGGGTTCCAAAGAAATGATTTTAGTTGTATGAAAGCTGCTTTATTTCAAGGTTGCCATGGTAAAGGTTCTGATACATCTTTTTTCAACAACTATAATAAAGGTTTAGTTACTTCTGCATAGTTTGAAATCATTGAAATGGGTCAGAGCTGTAATATGAGATGGCAAAATGTGTCATGCAAAAACCAGGTTTTTGAAAAAGTTTGGCAGGGGCCAAACGAAAGCGCTCAGTAGAATTTGTGATTTTACCAGGAAACTTTTAATAAACGCTGTTTTCGATTTAAAAGGCTGTTTTTTGCAACTACGTTTGTGGACTTTTTTATCCTCAGCGACCAGCTCCATTGTGCCTTTCTGGATTTATTTACTTTTATTGTTTTTGTAATCACACCTGCTAGGAGCCTGGCAGCTTCTTTGCTTGTCATCAGTATACTCCAACAGACTACTGATGACATTGGCGAGAAATGCTGGTAAACTTGTTAGATGGTGTACTGCTTAGGTACTAAGATTGTAGTTCAGTATTGTCCTGTTATATCAATGCAACTTAGTAAACCACAAAATTAGGTTCTAAATTTGACATGAGAAAATATTAAATGTTAAAAATTGATTTAACTACATTATAAATACATGTTCTTATTGTTGCACTTCATATTTTTGGTAGGTAAAATATAGTTTGCCCTTCATTAAAACAATGTTTGCACAGTAAAACAAACTTTAAGTCTAGAATGTGTCTTTCCTTCTTCTTTGCACAAGTAACAAACTAGCAGCCATTAAGTAACCGATCTACCTAACATATTTATAAAGAAATATATGTGTGTGTATGTATATCTATACAAAGCTATACATACATATATATATATATATATATATATATATATATATATATATATATATGTGTGTGTGTGTGTGTGTGTGTGTGTGTGTGTATGTGTGTGTGTGTGTTTATAAATGTAAATATATATATATATATATATATATATATATATATATATATATATATAGGTTCATAGGTTTATACTAGGCTATCTGCCCTAAGGCATTTATAAGCCTAGCCCAAATTTTTGTGGCTTACGCCACCCCTTATATGAAAAATACTGTGCCCATTAGTTTGTTGTGCCTCTGTCCAGCAGTGACACAGATATGATTCCCGGGGTAAACCTACGATCTCCCATCCACAGGTCTAGATTTCTCTTGAACAGAGTCAGCAAGGTGCTCTGCCTCACATGGACCGGGATTTTATTCCACAGCATAGGGAGTCTCTGAGTGATAAATCTATCCCTCCAGCACGTCCTATTTATAGCCGTGCTAAGGTTTAAGTCGCTTGCTCTAGTGGTTTTGGTGGATTTGGATTTTTTGAGGTGGAGCATGTCCATTAATTCTGGGTTGGACATGGCCTTGTATGTCAGGCACATGTCACCTCTGAGCAGACGGTATGCGACTGAATAGAGCTGGAGTTTCTTCAATCTGGCAGCATATGACAGATTTTGGAGTCCCTTTATCCTTTTGGTGAGGAACTTTTGGGGTCTCTCCAATTGCTGCAGATGTCGGGTGAGATACATCCCGAATGGGGCATTGTACTCGATCATTGGTCTGATAAGTGAAGAGTACAGTGGAACAATGACCTCACTAGATCTGGATGTGAATCCCTTCATGATCAGGTGGGCAATGTAGAAGGTCTTTCTAACCACTTTAGCAATGTGAGTGTCAAAAGAAAGGCCACTGTCAACCTGGGTCCCCAGATCCCTGATAACCTCTTCTGTGCTTAGTGGATTGCCACCTATATGGTAGCTTGGGGTTACCTTGTTTTTCCCGAAGGGTATGACTATACATTTTTGGCGTTTAACTTCAGGCCATGGCTCTGGCACCAGCTATCTGTTTCCGTGAGTCCCTTCTGAAGGATATCCATGTCCGATGCACTTTCCACTATGGCGCCCAGTTTGCAGTCGTCTGCAAACTTTGTCAGCCAAAGTCCTCCCATGTTGGCCTGCACTTCTGAGAAGTAGATGCCAAACAATAGGGGGCCAAGGACCGAGCCCTGTGGGACACCACTTGTGACCGGCTTGGAGTCTGACACAGCGCCAGCAACTCTAACCCTGTGGGTTCTGTCCTTAAGCCAGTTTGCAACCCATCTTGTGACATATGGGTTTACATTTAAGCTGGTAAGTTTTTCTACAATACCCGAGTGGAGTATTGTGTCGAAAGCCTTTGCAAGGTCAAGGTAGGCTGTATGGACTGCTTTTCCCTCATCAATGGCCTTGGTGACTGTTTTGAAGAAGTCGACCAAGTTCAAAAGGCATGATCTTCCCTTGACAAAGCCAAACTGGGTCGGGTCCAATGTCTGCAAGTCCCCTATATCTTTGTTTATGAGCTCCATTATGATCCTCTCCATAGCTTTGCAGACTAGACTTGTTAAGCTTATGGGGCGGTAATTACCAGGGTCCGTAGAGGTGCCGCCTTTGTGGAGTGGGACCACAGTTGCCGTACGCCACTCCTTGGGCACGTATCCTGTGGTAAGGCTGAGATTAAACAGCTGCCTTATGTGCGGGTTTAATTCCTCATTTAGCTCGTGTAGCACACAGCCGGGGACACCATCCGGTCCCATTGATGCTGTGTTTTTAGCTTTAGAGAGAGCAGCTTTCACCTGCGCATTTGAGATGTTCGGGAGGCTACACTCGGCTGGGATAGTTATCTCTTCTTTAGGTGGGGAGGGGGGTGAAGTTTGCACTGAACCTGTCTGCCAGTATGTTGGCAATGTCTGTGGGTTCAGTGATTTTTGTATCATTTTGGACTAATTCTGAGCATATCTGGGAGTTTCCACCCAGGTTCCTAACATAACTGAAAAAGGCCTTATGATTTTCCTTTGAATCCATGGCAATTTTTCTCTCAAAATTGGCCTTAGTTGATTTTATGAGTGCTCGTATTTTTTTACTAATAATGATCAGAGGTGACTTCCCTTTTATGGATTTTGTTCTATCATGTAATAGCTTTCTCCTCTTATTGTAAAGTTTGTTAATGGCTGGGGTCCACCAGACTGGACATTTGCCCTTTGTGGAAAGAGTCTTGGTTTTATTTGGGATTGCCTGATCCATGCAGTCCTGGAGGTGTTCATAGAAGGCATTTGTAAGGGCTTCCGCAGCTTGGGTTGTGGTTTCCTCTGGCTCAGGGGCCTTGAAGGATACCACACCAGTCTTGAGTAGTGTGAAGTTTGCTTTAGAGAAGTTCTTCACTATGGTCTTTTTTGTTTGGGGTGGGGGCGGGATGTGGATTTCCAGTGAGATTAGTTTATGATCAGATCTCACCAATGAGGGATATATATATATATATATATTGCAGTTTGATTACCTGGGAGGAACAGGGCCTAATTGACCCATTTTCAGTGGAGGCCCTGGGTGAAAAGCTCCAAGATGCATTATACAATTTAGATACAACTGATAGTTAATATAAAAGATAATGTTATGTAGAATAGTTACTCATGAAAGCATTCAGTATCATACATAGTTAACAAATTCATTAAGCTTGAAGTTAGGGATCATACAGCTTTATTTCAGGAAAACAGATATGTGCTAGGTGTGGAAACAGTTTACATACAAACCTTTAAAGAAAATGTAAATATGTTTTACATACACACATCAACAGTAGAATGCTATTTACAATATTCACAAGTTTGGGCTGTGTGAGAGTAGCTGTAGGAGTTGTTGAGAACTTTGAGAGAAGTTATAGAAACTGTTGAGAGCTTAGATAGGCTCATAGGAAGATAACTATGAGAGTTGTAGAGCTTGGGAACCAGAGAGAGAACCCCCTTTGATTAGGTTGGGTAAACGCAGGTGCATTTCCATTTAGTGGACAGGTGTTTGAATAGTTGGGATTTGAAGTTTTCTGAGTTTGGTATGGTTCTAAGTGCGGAGGGAAGGGAATTCCATTTTTTGCCTAGTGAGAAAGATAGGAGAAATTGGCTAGCAGGACGTTTAGGTTTATGGATATTAATTAAGTTCTGATTTTCAGATATGTGAGCTCTGTTGGGTGTATTAGGGGGAAGGATGTTAGTTAGAGTGGGACATTTTGTTGGCTGATATATGAATCTATATGCAGAAATGAGATGGAGATAGTGTAGGTAGTTTGGGAGTTCAAGTCATTTCAGGGATTGTATGGTTAAGCAGTGATGGGTGGTATTTTTAGATTTAGAGGCAAATTTAGAGATTTTATTGAAGCAGCTTTCTAGTTTAGAGGTGGTAGAGGAGGGCAGGTTGCTTAGGAGAGGGGCTCCGTATAATAAGGAAGGAAGAAGATAAGTTGAGGCCAGACTTTGCCTGGTAGAGTTGGAGAGAAAGCGATTATTACTATACAGCATACCTAGCTTTTGGTGGGTTTTCTTAATATTTTGCTTAATATAAATATCAGACTTGAGGTATTCATCTACAGTAATGCCAAGTAGTTTGGCAGAGGGGACCACTTCTATAGGTGAGTTGGTTTGACTATAGACTTTAAAGATGTTTTTATCATAGGAGAGGGTCTTTGTGGGAGGGAATAGTAGAATGTTTGATTTATTTACATTGAGAGAGAGGTGGCTTTGGCGCATCCAGTTTTCAGTTGTTGAGAAGGCAGTTTGGGTTTTAGTCAGCAATTCAGAGAGGTTTGAGGCAGACCAGACTAAGGTTGAATCATCTACGTATTGAATGACTTTGGCATCAGGAATGGCAGTGTGAAAGTTATTGATGAAGATATTAAACAGCATAGGCCCAAGGATGGATCCCTGTGGTAAACCAGTTGGGGTAGGTAGGAAGGAAGAGATTGAGTTCTTCCATTTGACTGCCTGTGATCTGTCTGATAGATAGCTGGAGAACCAGGATAAAGCATTATGTGAGAGATTAAGGTTTGAGAGATGATAGAGAAGGTGCTTGTAGGAAACAGTATCAAAGGCTTTAGACAGATTGAGTAAAACAGTGGAAGCTAAGTGTCCTGAATCTCGGGCTTGATTGACAGTTTCTAGGAAAGAGAGTAGAGCAGTTATTGTGCTATGGCCTGGACAGAAGCCATGCTAGGTAGGAGTGAGAAGTTGTTTTGGGTCAGGAAAGGCATAAGTTGGAGGTGGATGCATTTTTCTAGGATTTTGGAGATTGGTGAGAGCAAAGCAATGGGACGAAAGTTTGAGATGTTGGTATTTTTGCCTCCTTTATGAAGAGGAGGAATATAAGCTGAGTGCTAGAGTTTATATATATATATATATATATATATATATATATATATATATATATATATATGTGTGTGTGTGTGTGTGTGTGTCTGTGCATGTGTGTGTGTGTGTGTGTGTGTGTGTGTGTGTGTGTGTGTGTGTGTGTGTGTGTGTGTGTATATATATATATATATATATATATATAAATATATATATATATATTTATATATATATAAATATATATATGTGTATATGTATATATATATATCTTTATATATATATATATATATACACATTTGTATAAATATATATATATATATATATACACACACACACACACACACACACACACACACACACACACACACACACACACACACACACACACACATATATATATGTGTGTACACAGTTTTATATATATATATATATATATATATATATATACACACACACACACACACATATATATATATATATATATATATATGTATATATATATATATATATATATATATATATATATATATATATATATAAAATGATCTACTTCATTCTATCAAATTATCACATAACTGAAACTAAAAACAAAGAGATGAGAATAGCGAAATAGCACAAGACTGAACCTTTATGATGCCGAAACTCAGAACATCAAAACACCCGCTGCTGCATTTCAATACAAAAAAATATATAACTTGTTTTATGCTTTTTCATGGTAAATCTCCCTGCATACCCCCTTCATAGGTTCATAGGTTCATAGGTTGGTACTGGGCTATCAGCCCTAGGGCCTATACAAGCCTAGCCATAACAATTCCCTGGCTATTTCTTCCCACATTATTTACTTTCCTGGACCCCTGTCTAGCAGGGCGACTGATGTGATCCCTGGGGTGAATTTCCTTTCTCCCATCCAATCGTCAAGGTTCCTCTTGAAGAGGTCCAAAGAGGCACTCTGCTTGACATGTATGGGCAATCTATTCCAGAGTCTGGGGAGTCTCTGGGTCAGGAACCTATCCCTCCAGCATGTTTTGTTTATTGTGATGACAAGGTTTAGATCTCTGGAGTGTGTAGGTCTGAGGGATTGGGATTTCTTTAAGTGTAGCATGTCCAACAGCTCTGGGTTTGACATGGCCTTGTATGTTAAGCAGAGATCGCCTTTGAGTAGACGATATGCGACAGAGTATAGCTGGAGTTTTTTAAGGCGGTCAGCGTAGGGCATCTGCTTTAAGCCTGTGATTCTTTTAGTGAGGTATTTCTGAGGCCTTTCCAGTTGTTGCAGATGTCTTGAGAGGTACATACCAAATGGGGCGTTGTATTCTATAATGGGTCTAATGAGGGATGAGTACAGTGGGACAATTACCTCCTTTTTTCTGGATGAAAAGCCCTTCGTGATGAGGTGTGCCACATAGAAGGATTTCCTGACTGTTGTGGCGATGTGGTTATTGAAGGTGAGACCACTGTCCACCTGTGTCCCTAAGTCTCTTATCACACTTTCTGTGTTTAGTGTACTGCCACCTATATGGTAATTCATGGATACATGTTTTTTCCCAAAGGGGATAACAATACATTTCTTGGCACTGAGCTTGAGCCCATGGCTCTGGCACCAAGCATCTGTTTCTCTAAGGCCCTTTTGTAGAGTATCCACATCATTTGGGGATTCAATAATGGCTCCCAGTTTGCAGTCATCTGCAAACTTTGTTAGCCAGAGTCCCTTAGTGTTGACCTGTACTTCAGAGAAGTAGATGCCAAACAAGAGTGGCCCCAGGACTGAACCCTGAGGTACTCCACTTGTCACTTGTCTGGAGCTGGATTTGGAGTCAGCTACTTTTACAGTGTGGGTTCTATCAGTAAGCCATTTAGCAACCCATTGGGTGACATAGGGATTAATGCCCAACTTAGTAAGTTTATCTATGATTCCAGAGTGGGGAATGGTGTCAAAGGCCTTGGCAAGGTCTAGCTAGGCTGTGTGGACTACCTTACCCTTGTCCATGGCTCTGGAGACTGATTCAAAGAAGTCAGTCAGGTTCAGGAGACAAGATCGGCCCTTCACAAACCCAAACTGGGTGGGGTCCAGTGTTTGAAGGTTGCCAGTGTCTTTGTTTATAAGTTCCACGATAATACGCTCCATGGCCTTGCAGATAAGGCTTGTCAGACTGATGGGACGGTAGTTTCCAGGATCCAAGTTGGATCCCCCTTGTGGATTGGGATAACTGTAGCTCTGTGCCACTCAGTGGGCACAAAACCTGAGGTGAGGCTATGATTAAACATGACACTTAGGTGAGGTGCCAGTTCATATTGTAGTTCATGTAGTACACAGCCCGGGATGTCATCTGGTCCCATGGATGCTGTATTCTTGGCTTTAGAGAGTGCGTTTTGTATCTGTGTGGCCATTATTACTGGAATTTGGCAATCTTCCGGCATTGAGATGGGCTATTTAGGGGGTGAGAGGGGGGTGAAGTTGGCACCGAATCGATCTGCCAGGATATTGGCAATATCCTTCGGATCAGTATATTTAATGCCATTCTGTTTTAGCTCAGAGCAGATATGAGCATTGCCATTTAGATTCTTGACATAGTTATAGAATGCTTTGTGGTTGTCTTTGGAATCTTTGGCAATTTTATTTTCGTAACTAGCTTTGGAGGATTTTATGAGGCATCTCAGTTTCTTACTGAGGCTAGTAAGGGAGTTTTTTGCATCCTGGGATTTTCCTCTTTTCTGCAAAAGTTTATTCCTTTTGTTGTAAAGTTTGTTTATGGCAGGGGACCACCAGATTGGCTTCCTTTTTTTGGATGAGAGCATTTTGGTCCTATTTGGGATGGCACGATTCATGCATGAGTGGATGTGCTCGTACAGTGCCTTAGTGTAGGATTCAGCAGCTGAACTTTCAGTTCCCATCTGCATGGGTGTCATGAAGTTTGTCACTTCTGACTTGAGTAGCATGAAGTTGGCTTTGGAGAAGTTTTTTATGGTGGTTTCTTTACTGGAGGGTGGGGGTGGGATGTGGATGTTAAGGGTGATTAGCTTATGGTCAGACTTGACTAACGAGGGGATGACCATAGGTATGGAGCATTGATTTCCCATGTTGGTAATGACATATATTAAATTATATCAAATTATATATACCAACTCTGACATTACACTGGAGTCAGGATAAAGGGTAAATTTTCCAATCCTGATTGTACTGCGATCTGTATTCAGAAGCTCCAAGTGGTATGTGACATCCACAGCTGGTTTTTCGCTGTTCATGGTTTGTTCTTGTACGATTTTGCACTTCTTGTCTTATTTTTATGTGGTAATTCAATAGAATGAAGTAGACCCATATATATATATATATATATATATATATATATATATATATATATATATATATATATATGGGTTCCCTTCAGAATACTGACATTCCAGAATGTTGAACTGCATGTGGTCAAGACCACATTAACAACATTCTGAAACCAGTTTGTACTGAGATTGCGGTACAATGAGAATGTAATAATTTCCCCTTTTCTCCACTGTAGTATGATCTCAGAGTTGGTTTATATAATTACCAGGGTGTGTACTGGGAATAGCCACCCCCCCCCCCCCATGTAGAGGGTGCAATTTGTTTTTTTGCATTCCTTGATGTTGGTCATATGGTCCTGTCGATATGTAGGTCAGTGTTCTGGAATGTGACTAAAACAATATGGTCCATATGTAGATGTATATATTTGTATATACCTGTGTGTGTTTTTATTTATATTTTTTTTCATGAGCCGAACATTTATTTCTATATTGCCAACAGAAATAATCCAGCACTACATACAACATACTATAAAATCAAAGATTACAAACTAGTTCGCCACCAGAAACAAAGGAACCAAGTTGATTCAATATCGAGCACATTCTTACAAAAACTTGATAAAGCATTTGCATTAAAGTGCTCACTACTGAATAAATCCCTTTTTTTACTTGGTTCCTGATGACAAACTTGTTTGTGTTTTGTGTTTCACTTTTGTTTTTACACTTCATTTTTCCCTGGTGTTATTTCCATAAATTGGTAAAAAACTACAGATATGTATTTATGGTAGTTTAACTACCGCAGACAGGTTTTGCTTACAGTACTTTCAATGCAGGTTTTGATGTCAGTACTTTCAATGCAATCTGCAAAAACAGTTTAATCACACAATAATACTGCAATCAGTAATGGGCATGTGCTCATCCCTAGCCAATGGAGGTAAGTTTGACATTTATATTAAACATAACAGGAACTGTCAATTGCATATGTAAAAAAGAACATCCCATTAAAAAAAAGAAAAAAAAAAAGTTGCATCTATTGTACATTCTGTAGTTAAGAATGTTTCTAATAGGTGCATTAAAAATGTTAATTTAAGCCTGGTCTGTCAAAGACTCCAAAATTACATTTTCTTTTTAGTGTAATACTTCACATTTTTGCTTTAATTACAAAGGACTTAGCAAGATATATATATATATATATATATATATATATATATATATATATATATATATTTAGATAGATACTTAGATATAT
Source organism: Protopterus annectens (assembly GCF_019279795.1). NCBI lineage: Eukaryota > Metazoa > Chordata > Ceratodontiformes > Protopteridae > Protopterus > Protopterus annectens. The sequence continues at coordinate 798,123,133 of NC_056729.1, forward strand.
ATATATGTACATGAATTTCTCTCTCTCTATATATATATATATAGACCGACAGCTACACCACCAGATATACATCTCTTTCTCTGTATTCATATATATATATATATATATATATATATATATATATATATATATATATACATATATACATACATCACCTCATATAATCTGCCCAGCTTAATTTCTAATAATTCCACATCCTCCTGTGACATGCTTACTACCCTAACACTTTCCCATCTCCATGAAGAAAACACATCAATGGGAACAAATTAATGAGTTGACATGGATAACAGTCCTTTTTCTTTCTCCACTAATCAGTACAGGTACACACACGCACAAACATACAAATAAATACATGAACGTGTGTGTGTGTGTGTGTGTGTGTGTGTGTGTGTGTGTGTGTGTGTGTGTGTGTGTCGGCCTGCATCACAACTGTTCACTTGTTATCTCCTCTAGTTTTATTGAATTTTCCCCCAACCGGCTCATTTCACACATCTCACTGAATCAGTGCACGATGATTGCAATAGATCTTGAATGTTACCTGTGTGCAGCTGCTCCCAGTAATTTCACTGAATTTTGAAATGAAGTATTACATTCATTACTAAAAATATATCTTCCAATTCTTAAAGGCATTAATGTCAATCTGGCAGTTTGATGCAGATATTTCAGACTATGCTCTGTTATATCTGGACCAAGCAGCAGTCATGCTTTGATTTCTGCATCCTCATGTTTACCACATGACTCTTGAAAAGTAACTTAACCAGACATTGCTTCTGAGTCATGCTTGTCTAGTGGGCTTGTTTTGTTACTTTTTTAGTTCCTGGTAAATCTTTGTCTCTTCTACAGACGTTGGACTTGAGCAGCTCATTTAAATACCTAATAGGCCAAGTGATGTATCAAATAACCACTTTCCTTTAGATCTTACCATAACTATCAAACCTACTGAAATTATCTGTAGTAAGTAATGCACTAATAAATCTACAAGCAAAGCAGCTTCTGCTCGTACTGTAATTCAGAAAACGCTACAAGGTAACATGGATTACAGAGCTCCTGAAATGACTAAAAATCAGAAGCAAAGCATGCACACAATATTAAAGAAAATATATGCTTTGATCTTCCCTAATATAGATCCATACTAAGCTAACTGCCCTTGCGAGCCATTTTAAGCTTAACCAATTATCCCTTGTGAGACTCAAACCTTGCATCTTGTGTTTGTAAGGCAAACACCTTAACCATTAGGCCACCCTCCCAACCTGATATCTTGAACAAAAATAGTAAAGCCAAGAAAGACATTGACAAAAAAAATAATAAAATCCTATAAAGCATATCTAGTCTAAAAATATTACAGAAAAAAAATTAACAACCTACCTTAGGTATCCCTAAATGTTCTCATAATGAATTTACTGTCCATAGATTCCCATACCCTTCCTCCCACCCAACCATAATTTCATTCAACTATTTGATCACTTCCAGCAACCTTTCTATGTTAGAAGCAAAACTCAAAAGAGTAACAGAATTCTAGCCTAACCATAATAGACTGAGAAGTAATGGTCTGTATCCATGCCCCATTAAAAATCTGTAAAGACCTCACTGTATAACAGGTCTGCCTTCTCTTAAGCATCTGTACTAGAAGACAGTCTTTTCTCTCATTTTATTATCAAACCAGTCCCTTAGCAATTATGACATATATGTACTTATGATTGTTGGCTAGTCTCACTAGGACCACTTCTGAGGAAGTTTATGGAAGGAAACAGCTATGTTCCAACCTTTGAGATTGCATATAAATGCAATAATCTCCTCTCACAGTTACTGTTTCACTAAAGGTTATTATACCTTCACACTTCTTTTTTTTGCTTATTAATTCTATCCTTACTTACACCACCAAGATTATCTTAACAAAGTCCTTTTCACTGACACTTAAGTCCTACTCGGTGCCCTTCAAACATCCAGTTTTGAACTAGTCGTCATCACTTGCATTAAAAGCTTCTTACTAGCTTCATTTTTGCTTTTGAGAGATAAAATGGAGAATAACTATTCACTGACTTTTGCTGCATCTTTAAATGTCCCCCTGTCCTCCTTCTGTGGACACCTATATTTAGAGTCTGCATAAAAAATCACCTTGCCCATCTTCAAACATCCAACATTCTCTTCTGTACTTCATTCTAACTGACCTCCATTCTAATTTTCATAAAATGTCATAAAGTTTCCCACTTACTTCAGGAAAAATAACTGCTACTTAACAGAACTTACAGAACCAAAAATGGCATATGTTATTTGGAACTCCTGCTGAACAAAAGGTGCTTCATACCCTAAATTCATCTCTTTCCTGCAAATACAATAGCAAAGTATAGATCACTGCTTTCAGATATCTTAAAAATATAACTCACCCCTCAATAAGAATGCCTTTATACAAAAGATAAAATCAAAACTCAGTAAAACTATCAATGATGGCATTTACTTTATGAAATCTCACAAAAGAGGGTAGGACTGCCATTAGCAAAGGCAACATTCAGCCTCAACTAGAATATAGTGATCCATTCCTCTAAAAACAATCTGTTCAAATTATAAACTCTCACTAATTGAATATTTAGATTTATCTTTCTCTCCCTACCCTATAAGTATAACTATCCCTCTTTGTTTTTTATCAAGTTAATCTAGATTTTAGGCAGTTTTTTTTGGTTCTTCTAACAGGAAACTAAATAGCCCTTTACAATATCTATTGTCCACAGCTCTACTGAAAACCAGCTGCCACACAGCATACAGCATATATTATACTCTCAACTGCAACTGTAGGCCTTCTGACTCGTTAACTTCTTAAAAAGCTCTGAACATGTATTTTCAGTTCTAGAACCCAAGATTTTGTATAGGCTATCTGCATCCATCAGGAACAGCCCTTCTTTTCAAGAATTTAGACCTAAACTAGTAACAAATCTCATATGCTAAGCTACTTGGACCTTTTTGCAACACATCCCTATAACATAAATATGGTACCCTTTCCTCATATGAACCTGTTTGTCCAGCCAACCGTGGTCTCAACTACCTATTGAATTTTTGAATAAATCCCAACATGTAAAATATATCTTACATCACATAGCTAGATACTAGTCTGTTCTGTTATCCTACTATAATACACTGTAAGAAATGTTTGCTTTCTATCCTCGTAGATACTTAAACACTTAAAATCACTTGATAGAGAGGTATTCGGATTATGAAGTGTTACTCTTATACTTTTATGTAAATACTTTAAGTAATGTAATTATTACTAAATACAAAAGTTACAGCTAATCATTAAAGCATACTGCAAACTAAAACCTAGCAGATTGTGTTATGCTGCAGTTTATTATTTAGTCTCTCCTCAAATGGAAATGTTATTTTGCTGTGGTAATCCAGGAATGGTTTACATGGATAGTGGCACATTTCTTGCAGTATGACTGCAATATCTTATAATGAATCTTTGTTCTATATTTTCTGTATTATGTAACTCCTGGTTAGTAGCTGAAGTAGCTACAGTGGGATTAGCATAAAATCCCAGTAACATAACTAAAGCAAAAGAATATATAACTATAGGGAATAGACATCAGTAAAACGTTCTGGAGCATACCAAGCTTGTGTTGTTTAAACTCAGTGTCGCAATCCCCCTCCCATCAACCCACCCTATAGACACATTCTTCCTGTGGATGAAAACTAGTCCCATTCTTTCACTGAGCAAATGCAGCGGTTAGTGTCACCTCACAGCAAGAGGTTCTCCAGTTTGATTCTCAGCCGGGGTGTCTTTTGTGCAGAGTCTGCATGTCCTCCCCGTATTCATGTGGGTTTCCTCCTGGCAGTCTAGTTTCCTCCCACATTCCAAAAACTAGTGGCTGGAATATTTCACCCTTGGCCTCTGCTGAAAATAGGCTTTGTCCTTGTCGGACGTTCCAAGTCAAAAAATGTTAAATAAATAAATAAATTAGTTTTCTGAATAGGGCATGGATACTATGTAGAACCTATCAATTCTCTTTGAGGACAAGAGTCAGACATGAACAGTGAGCCATAATCTATATGGCATACCAAGCCAACATGGCTTAAGCCATTACATCTTTACCTACTCCCTTTGGAGATATATGCATGTGTCTCTTCATCCCGGTCCTGATGACTTTCATATAAATTGAATGCTATCCCGGTTCATAAGTTGCATGCCTCATTTTTAACACTTCTATAAATGGTAACCTTGTAGAGAATCAGATTATATGCCCCCCCCCCCCCCCCAGCTGTGTGAGCCAACATTTGTCATTCATTCCCATCTTCCCCTGCCAAGATCTTCCAGCCTCTCATTACTATTCTAGTGAATCTCCCTGACTATAACCAGGGCTGTATCCATTTGTGCCACAATGCTGGAAAGCCCAGAGTGCATTTTTGTTTTTCTTGTTGCTTTCTTTGTGTAGATACATTTATTTGTGATATCTGTTTTTCTGATATAATGGACCTTATCAATAAGGACATAGGTGACCTCCAAATGCTGGACCCAAACCAGTTTGCCTTTGTTAATGGTAGATCATGCTTATTAAACCTAATAGACTTCTTTGAGAATGTCATCAATCCATAGACAAAGGTAAGACAGTGCACACATCCTATCTCGACCTTGCTAAGGCTTTTGACACAATTCCCTACTCTGGCATCATTGAGAAACTCACCCAGGTGGGGATTAACCGTTAAGTTACTAGACTGGTAGTCAACTGGCTCACCAACAGAACACACTCTGTCAAAATTGGTGACTCCACCTCCACCAGTAGATCCATCATCAGTGGAGTACCACAGGGGTCTGTTTTGGGCCCCTTTACTATTTGGTAACTTTTTCTTAGAAGTCCAGGCCAAAGTAGACAGCCTTTGTCTCACGACGTCTGCTGATGATTGCAAACTGGGAGCAATCACTGAGTCTACCAACAATGTCAAAATATTACAAGAAGGTCTAATACAAACAAATGAATGGTGCTAAAGCCATGGTCTAAATCAGCTCAGAATCTAGTTTAATTGGCCATTTTGGGCTACTTCTTTCCCTTTCATCTTTCTGTTTAAAAACCCATGCTTGCGAGGTTTTGCCCATCGCATAGCACCATTATTCCCGGTGACAGAAAGTATGCTCTTCTAATTTTCCCATAGAACTAGACAGTTTTCTAGTTTTAGCACTCAAAACTGTTTCCTTGTCTTCAGCACTTCAAAATGCTTTGCAAGCACTAAATAATCTACAAATTACTGCAGCACTCAACTTTCCTCACATGTTAGGAGGAAAACAGTTTTTAGCACTTAAATTAATAAGCACCTATCCAGGCATGTCTAAAGGTCAGCTCACGGTATTTTCCCCTGTCCACCTGATGAATCTGGGCATCTTGGGGCAATGTAGCAATTGACTCATGTACAATGACAACTCTGTCCTCCTACCACCCATCACTATAACCTGTGAGAGATGCACTTATATAGCCAAATTGGAAGCCAAGCTCTCTCCAGCCAGGACTGTACTAGACAGTCAAGAGGAGAAGGTAAACACCTGTACCACACCACACTCAATACATAGTCCATCAAAACCTACACCACCTAAACCCACAAATAGTAACACACAACACACACCTACATTCATAGAGGCTGTCAGTAAAAATCTGCCCAAACAACAGAGACCTCCAAAGCTGAAACACAAGCAACCACCAACCCCAACACTACCCAAATGACACATAGCCCACAAAATTGTGTGGCACTCAACCTCAGCCCATAAGGCAAAACAACGTACCCAATATACTAGTCATAGGTGACTCTATAGTCAGGCACACTGATGCCGCAATCACCAGGATAAACAAGGAGAAAGTTACTGTCAGCTGCCTGTCAGGTGCCAGGATCGGCCACATAACTCAAGCACTCAGGTCACTCCACAATAAGTACATATATGACTCTGTCATTGTCCATGTTGGTGTAAATGACCTGAGACATACCTCCCTGGACTACATGAAAAGAGACATGGAGGAGCTCTCGGATCATGTAGCCCAGGCAGGTATGACCCTAGCTCTGAGTAGCATCCTGCCATTGCCCAGAATGATACCACAATGCAAGGACCAAATGACTGACTTCAACAATTGGCTAAGCTTATGGTGTCATTCTAAGGGGATCCAGTGTCTGTCTGCCTGGGACTACATGATCGACAGACCACGATGCTTTGCCAGAGATGGCCTGCACCTGTCACCCCTGGGATTCTGGATACTGGCTAAGGCTCTTGCCACAACTATAGTGCCATTTTTAGGCAAGGTTCAAATGACAAACTCACCACTATTAGCAGGTATAAGCAAGACAAATCTGAGAGTAATGCTACTCAATGCTAGAAGTCTAAACCTCAAAATGCACTCACTCAAGGCTCTTCTAAAAATGGAGAACACTGACATCTGTGCAGTGATGGAGACTTGGTTAAAGGCTCCAGAGAGCACCCCTGCATTACCAGGCTATAACTCATACCACACCTTTCGGCCACCTAACCTGGACCGAAACACTAAAGGAAGAGGCGTGTCTATATTCATTAAGGATATCCACACCTCCATGCTAGGTGCTCAACATAATGCATCCAAAATTATCCAAGTGAAGCTAACACTGGGCAAGACTGCAATCCAGGTCGTAGCTTGTTACAGATCACCCACCATGCCCCAGGATGCCCACTCCATGTTTATTGATATACTGGGTAATATTAAGGTACAGGCCAATACCCTAATAATGGGTGATTTCAACTACCCCATCATCAACAGGGAAAACTACTCATGTACTAACTCATTTGCTTAATGCTTCCTGGAATTCATAAATTCCAACACCCTGGATCAGTTTGTCCATGCCCCTACCATTGGCAGCAATATCCTGGATCTAGTCATTACCAGTATGGGCAACCAATGCTCCACGCCAGAGGTCAATTCCTCACTGGTCAGATCCAATCACAAGCGAATCACCCTAGACATCAGTATCCCACTCCCACCCCACCCCACCCCCCATTAAGCAAACAACCCTAAAAAACTTCTCCAAAGCCAAATTTATGCTTCTTAAGACAGAAGTGGCAAGCTTCATAACACCCATACAGACAGAAAATAGAGGTACGACTGCTGAATCCTATACAAATGCACTGTATAAGTACATACACAAGTGCAGGGATCATGCCATCCCCAAGAGAACCAAGACGCTATCCTCCAAAAAAGCAAGCCAATCTGGTGGTCCCCTGCCATAAACAAAACAGAAAGAAGAAGCTGTTGCAAAAAAGAGTAAACTCTCCTGATTGCAGGAACTCCTTGGTGAACCTCAGTAAGAAACTAAGATCACTCATAAAATCCTCCAAAGCTATTTACGAAAATAAAATTGCCACTGATTCAAAAGACAACCACAAAGCATTCTACAGCTATGTCAAGAATCTCAATGGCGACACTCAGATCTGCTCTGAGATACAGCACAATGGCAGTAGATATACAGAACCAACTGATATTGCCAACATCCTGGGAGATAGGTTCAGTGCAAACTTCAACCCCCACCTCACCCCACAAAGGGCCCATCACTATACCAGAAGAATGGAAAGCCCCTGTAATCAGAGTTGCACAAGTAAAGACCGCACTCTCCAAAGCCAAGAATACAGCATCCATGGGACCAGACAAAATCCTAGGCTGCGTTCTGCATGAACTACAGAATGAACTGGCACTCCACCTAAGTACTATGTTCAATCATAGCCTCACGTCAGGCTTTGTGCCTACTGAATAGTTCACAGCAACGGTTATCCCACTCCACAAAGGGAGTACCACCACGAACCCCAGGAACTACCGCCCCATTAGCCTGATGAGCCTGGTCTGCAAAGCCATGGAACATATCATGTTGGAGCTTATAAACAAAGGCATAGGTAACCTCCATACTCTGGACCCCACTCAGTTTGGTTTTGTAAAAAGTAGGTCATGTATCCTAAACCCGTTTGACTTCTTTGAAGTAGTCACCAGAGCTGTGGACGAAGGTAAGGTGGTGCACACAGCCTATCTTGATCTCGCAAAGGCTTTTGACACCATCCCCCACTCTGGAATTATAGATAAACTCACTAGACTGGGCATAAATCCCTATGTCACAAGATGGGTGGCCAACTGGCTCACTGACAGAACCCACACAGTGAAAGTAGCCGACTCTAAATCCAACTTCAGACCAGTAACAAGTGGAGTAACACAGGGCTCAGTCCTGGGTCCTCTCCTGTTTGACATCTACTTTTCAGAAGTCCAGGCTAATACAGCAGGTCTTTGGCCAATGAAGTTTGCAGATGACTGCAAACTAGGTGCCATAACAGAATAGTCTAATGATGTCAACATTCTACAAAAGGGCCTCTCTGAGACATATGTTTGGTGTCAAAGTCATGGCCTCATGCTCAATGCCAAGAAGTGCATTGTCATCCCTTTTGGGAAAAACACTGTACCCATGAACTACCACATAGGCAGTAGCCTACTAAACACCAAATGTGTGATAAGAGACCTTGGGACACAGGTGGACAGTAGTCTCTCCTTTGATAATCACATCACTACAGTAGTCAGGAAATCCTTCTGCGTGGCACACCTCATCACAAAGGGGTTCACCTCAGAAAAAAAGAAGTCATTGTTCCTCTCTACTCAGCCCTCATCAGACCCATTATAGAGTACAATACCCCATTTGGCATGTACTTCACAAGACATCTACAACAACTACAAAGGCCACAGAAATACCTTACTAAGAGGATTACCGGCCTCAAACAGATGCCATACGCAGACTGTCTCAAAAACTCCAGCTCTACTCTGTCGCTTATTGCCTACTCAGAGGCAATCTCTGCCTAACATACAAAGCCATGTCAAACCCAGATCTGTTGGTCATGCTACACTTAAAGAAACCTCAATCCCTCTGAGCCACATGCTCCAGAGACCTAAACCTTGCCACCACAATAAACAGAACATGCTGGAGGGATAGATTCCTGTCCCAGAGACTTATCATGCTCTGGAACAGACTACCCATTCATGTCAAGCTAAGCTCCTCATTAGCCGTCTTTAAAATAAATCTCAACAATTGGATGGGAAATAGGAAATTCACTCCGGGGATCACTTCTGTGACTCTGCTAGACAGGGATGCAGGAAAGTAACTTTCTTGGGAGGGGAAAGCCATGGAACTTGTTTTCTAGGCTTATACTGGCCCCAGGTCTGATAGCCTAGTATCTGCCTATGAACCTAGATATGTCTCACAGAGACTGCAACTTCTCTGTAATAGACTGCCTATTCATGTAAAACAGAGATCCACACCGACCCTATTCAAACACAACCTTGATAAAAGGATGGGAGATTGCATATTTGCCCCAATGTGGCACCTATGTCCCTCATGAACAGGTATAGCCATGGTGATCCCAGTCCCACTCTGTTCATAAATTCATTCAGTTAACTACCCAGAAAAGAGCAAATGGGATTACTTAGGATTAACATTGCAAGGCTTGCAAAAGCTCTATGACCATTAGCCTACTAACCTCCTATGAACCTATAAACCTTATATGAAAGAACTTCCACCATTGTCTCGACAATAATAACTCCTGTATATCACAAAACTGCTTTGTTGTTCACCGAGTATACAGATACTTCAGCCAAAAGGTTTCCATGAACATTTGCTACAAATATAACACTTGATTCATAGTTCTTTTTTTTTTTTGTTATCACATTTTTATTTCATATTATATTTCATGTACACATAGTAGGCCTCATGGGCTTATGAGCTACAAGGCCATAAAGTCCTTTGATTGCCGGATACATATACATCCAAGTATTGATGAATTAACTATGCATTAGGATGTCTGAGCTGTGCAGCTGCTATATCATATTCACATTTGTCAGTTTGATGTAGTTGGTAATCAAAATCAGAAATAGGGCTTTATTATTTATATTAATGGCTAGGTAAATCCAAACAAACTGTCATAAAATGTGCCATGCATGGTCCCACAGTGGCTTGTTGCAGTTCAGTATGTAATGTTTAATTATAATTTTTGATTTGTTATATATACATAGTACATAAGAAAAGAGGACTTTTCAAAAGTACACAGTTCTCTCTGAATAAATCTTTTCATCCTTCTGTGCAGTGAAACCTTGCAGATAAAGTCAGTATGTTTAAATCATGGTGTTCAAATCTTACATAGAGTAAGCATGTTATGATACATAACATCTTTGTAGACCAATACATTTTAGAATAGAAACACTCCATTGCAGTGCAGAAATATTGAGAACTTTGGTAGACTGTCTGCTATATGTAATTGTTTCTATACTGAAGCTAACAACACATTTTAATAGCAATTTGGGTTGTTGAGATGTAGTTTAATTAAAACTGCTTCTCAGCCTTTTGGCTAACATCAAGTGTGTGTGTGTGTGTGTGTGTGCGTGTGTGTGTGTGTGTGTGTGTGAAAGATACACTAATTACCAAACAATTCCACATGCTCTATGTTAGGAATTTCATTGGTTATATGTCATGAAATAATCAGTTTTATATGCCTTGCATAAATTAGTTAATATTCAGTACTATTAGTATACATGATAAGCACTTTCAAATTTCAGGAAATCTAAATGAAACTAGATTTTCATCTGAGAAAAGTATTAGAAAGAAGTATTACTTTATGAAAAAAGATGATTGCCTTTCAGTAAGCAAAAGAAATTAAAGCAAAGAATTAGACTAGCTTATATTCAAAAAGAGAGGTTTGTTTTCAAACATGCTTCAAGATGATGACTACAATGATTTTTTCCCACTGGTGCCACATTCTAAATGCTTAGGTACCTGACAAGGTTAGTTGAACTTGTTGACTTTGTACATATAAATCAGACCAAGAAACTAGATGATCGATACAAAATGAGTTTTTAAAAAATAGCACAAGTCACACACTACCATGTATTGATTTATAGCAACCAGAGAGCCTACCAGTGTAGTTTAATAGCTGTGCATAAAAAGAGTGAAAAGAAACAGAAATTTGTCTTCAGTATCACAAATGGTCATTATGAAATGTGATTTCACATTAGTTTCATGTCAGGGTGTCCTATTGCTCCAGCAAAAAACTCCTACCCGAAATAAATTAATTCTGTACCCTTTCACCAAAATCTACTCCTCAATCCATAATGAACATTCATATTCTTTCTAGTCTTTTGAAACATGAAAAAATATTTATGAATATGAAAATTCCTGTTTTTGTTGTCTTTTTGAGGCAGAAAATGCTGCTTCCAAAATTGTTAAAGGTAAGTAGTCAGGAAATACACAGCGTCATTCCTATGTTTGAAATCAAGTTTCTCTAAAAACAAAATTGCTTTCCTGGCTGAATACTAGCATTGGATTAGTGTGCTGAATGTATTCAGAAAAAGGGTATTGAAATTACCCGTTTAATGAATTTGCAGAATATATTGTTCTGGAGATGTGTAGGTACTGATTGTTCTAGCCTTTTTTTATCTTAATTAAATTCAGTACAAACTGTTAATAAATTAATATAGGAAATAATTGAATGTCTCTATTATGTCTGATGCAGCCAGTGAAAACACTTGTAAAGAAATTTGTTTCTGTATGCATGGAATAGTGAACAGAGAGTAACATTACATCATTAGATGCATTCCTAAGGCTTATGTATTAAATACTGCATATAGGTTGTAAGCACATCTGCAAATGATATACATACATATTCTCACTTTCTCAGTTGTGTCAATTTTTATCATAGTCTGCATGTGCTTACATTTAAGACTGGGTTTTGTATATATATAATATATATATATATATATATATATATATATATATATATATATATATATATATATATATATAGAAACACTTCACATAATCGAATGACTGAAATCTCGAATTTCATATGGTCGAGACCATATGATCGAGATTTCAGTAAATCGAATATGTGTAGTGTTTAAAAATAAGAGTTTACTTACCTTAATACTTTACGTGCACACAGAGGCAAGTATTGTTGTACGCTCTGTGTGTACGTAATGTTTTATTTGTTTTGCGGTGTTGACAGGAAATGAGAAATCTCCCGTTTTGCGCTTCTGCATACAGAGCAAGATGGGAGATTTCCCATCTCCCCACTATAGCGCGATCTTGGAGTTGGTATATTTAAGTGGGGGGGTGTGGGGGGTGCAGGGGGGTGAAGCACCCCTGCAAAAGCGAGGTTTGTGTGTTTTTTTATTTGTTGGTTTCGCTTCAGAAGTTTGAGTTTCCGAAACTCGATCTTTTGTTTTCGGTTATTTGCTGTTCGAGATTTTGGTAATTCGAGCTTCTGAAGTGAATCTATATATATATATATATATATATATATATATATATATATATATATATATATATATATATATATATATTTATGGGTTCATAGTTAAGTACTAGGCTAGCTGACCTTGCAGGCCATTTTAAGCATAGCCAAATTCCCTTCAAAGGTAAGGATCAAACCCTGTGCCTTGTGTTTGTAAGGGAAACCATTATGCCATTGTATTTTCTATTAAGAAAGAGAAAAAGGATAACATTACTATTATAGGTAAGTTTTGGGCTAGTTGCCATCGTGGGTCATTTTAAATCTAGATAATTTGCCTTTTAAAGTTGAGAATAAAGCCATGTACTTTGTGTCTGTGAGGTAAACATCTTAACCATTATACCGCCTTCTAATCCCAAAGCTTGAGATTGCATGAGAGAAAGTCAAAACTCATTTATCAGAAGTAGGAGTTGAACCCACACCTCCAAGGGATGCTGTGTCCTAAACATGCTTCTCAACTGTCAAGATTTTCACAGAATTTCCAGACATTTGTAATGCATAAGCTTTTTTAATGCCAAATATTTTATGTCCTTCATAAAATTTTGTTTTTCTGGCTGATATTTGTCAATTCAGTGAGGATTGAAGTCAGAAAATATTGACAGATGTTTGAGTTTCCGATTTCATACCCTTCAGAAAATTCATGCTAATAAAACCTGTTATAATGTCAACTATCTACATTTGTAAGAGCAATATTTATAAGTTGTCTCTATTTTTGGGCCTTTGTCCCCCCATTATTTACGGCTTTGTCCAGATTTCTTACTCTAAAAGGTTGAGAGGTATGGTCCTAAACATACATAATGTAGGTATAGTAGGTCATGATTATTGGATTTCATTTAGTTTTCTTTTACAGTTCGGATGATACTATGATGTTTGTTTTAAGGTGAAGTTAATTATTGTATTTAAAGTCTATTCTATAAAGGTTTTACGCAATGCTTTTTTAGTACTGTACATAAAAGAGGGCAATTTGTAGTCCATCATCTCTGCAGCTGCAGCAGAAGGGGAGTTTCTAATCTGCCTTTCAGGACTTATGGTGCTTCTAACTGTAGTTAACAATGTGAGACATGATATTATGTGATTTTAATCTTCCATTTGTGCACCGAGAGTTTTGTTTCAGAAGCAGCCTCCATATATGCATTTGGTGTACCATACCCATTACTGATGACAGATCACTGACTTGTTTCAAAAGCTTTCAGCACGTGAATGAGCAAGCAAATTATCTTAAAGGTTTCCTGCATTAGATGTATTCCACTTGCTGAACTTTTTAGACTTTTCGCTGTATACAAGAATGTGCTCTGTATGACTGAAAATTAGCACAAATTCATAAATATTATTTCAGTTATATTATTCTTTACTGGTGGTGCAGCGGTAGCTTTGTCACCTCACAGCAAGAAGTTCACTGGTTCAATTCTCAGCTGGGGTGCCTTTGTTGTGGAGTCTGCATGTCCTCCCTGGATTCATGTGAGTTTCCTCTGGGTGCTGTGGTTTCCACCCACATTACAAAGATATGCATCTGGAACATTTCTTCCTAGGCCTCCACTGAAAATTGGCTTTGTTCCAAGTCGGACTTTCCTGGTTAACAAATGTTAAAATAAAAATAAATCTTTACTCATTTTCATTAATTGTTTGCTTTCAGCACATAAGATTATCTTTAGAACATGACTCATGGCATTAATGCATTGACTTTAGTATAACTATTACTTGAAACCATGCTGGGTCCCTTAAATGTCAGACTCTTAGCATTTGCAGTATAGCAGCCAGTAGGACAGAGACATGTTGGAGTAACAGAATCCCAGGTGGTATTTACAGTCCTGTGATTCAAAGACATGTAAGAGGAAACTGTGAATACTGCTTCTATGCCTGTATTTCAGTAAGCAAAGCAGGAAGAAGTGACACTAGTTTTCGAACATTTGAGCTGTGCAACAGAATGTGCATAACAGTCTTTCACATGAGAAGCAGCATAAAATTACTAGAAAATAGTGTAGAACATTCCATATATATGTGAAGTAATGAACAGTATAGTGCATTTCCAGCAGAAGGCTGCAAATGAAAGTCTGCACCTGTCTCTCAAACATTTCTCAAATAATTCCAAGGAAAGATTAAATGAGGTGAGAGCAGCAGCACTGGTGATCCACAACATACTCGGACTGTTTTATAAGGTTTCTAATATTCACTCTAACAGGTATTGTTATATGGAAACTTTTTTTAGCTTTTACAGTCTTCTAATGGGGAAGATATGGCCACTGAAATTACTAAAGAGAGGGAAGATAAGAGAAACACAAAAGTAACATATTAACTGGATTGTACTAGAGGAGGTAAGAGAGGATGGTACTATGTTTTTTTTTTGGGGGGTAGACCCCAATTTTCCTTTTTTTTTTGCTAGGAGAGGTTGGGGTAGTAAAAGGGCAACATGTGTAGCATAGTTGTGTAAGGAAGAGTTAACATAGTTCTTAAACAAAACCATAGAGCTCAAATAAGATAGACAGGAAGACTATGGTGGGCTGACAGTGTGAGAGGAGACAAGACATGCAGACGGCAGGCACAAAAGGATGATGTAGAAATCAGGGAGGCAACCTCCTCCCCAATACAGAGGACCTCAAATGTTACACTATTTCCATGAACATGGCCAGGGATGCATGCCTTCAGTGTCCAGTGGTCAGAACCAGGTTGTCCAGTGAGTCTTGTACCCACTGGAGGAGAGATTGGTACATGTATCAGTGTCTCTCCATGGCCTTCTCTACTGTAGTCTGCACCAGATCCTCTGGACTATTCTCGTGACATTCTGGACTACTACTCAGCTAGTAAAAAACAGCAACAGGCTCAAACGGCAGTAAAAGTACAATTACTTTAATACAGGTTCTCATGGGTAGAATTATATACCAAAGAAAACATTTTTGAAACAGTCACCTCTGAAATTTCGTTTTGTTGTTGCTGAAATCTTTCTTCCAGCCCTGCCTGTTCTTGTTGTTGACCTGGGGATATGGATTCCAGTTCCCCTGCCTGCGGTTCCTGAGTCTCTCCGACCTTCCTAACACTGGTGACTCTAAAGGGTCATTCAAATCCTCATTCATCTGCCCCTGTCCATTCCCCCCAACAGGACGAACCCCGCTGCTACCAGATAATCGATTCCCTTTTACTGGAGGTGGTGCTGAAAATGCAGTATTACTACTCAGCTACCCACAGGTGGACATGGGTAGGACGTGATCATTGGAAAAGCTTGTGGCTCAGCTACCTAGGCACTCCTGGACCTTTAGATGAATGAAAAGTGAATGAAAAACAAATAAGAGAAAGAGAGAGAGCTGGACACAAGAAAGGGCCTCACAAGTGTTATGCACTGAAACTTTTACATTAATGACAGAAAAATGAAAATGTATTTCTTTAATTGGAAACTGTCATTAAACAATGTTACATACATTGTAATTAATCATGCAGTTAGTGAATTCCGAAAAGTTCTGGTCTTATATATTAGTGTTTCTTGTATAATATGAATAAAGAAATGCTTTACGTTCCACAATGAAATGCCATGCATAATCTGCCATAAAGTATAGCAACAGCAAACACTGACAACTACCATTGTGATGACACGTTTGTTTTCATTATCAATGAATACATTGTTGACTTAACATATTATAAAAATATGGTAAACACTTGAAAAAATCCACAAACGTCTGAAAGCAAGGAAACCAAAGAACAAGGCAGAAGCCCTCACAGTCCTAAACGCAATTTATTAAAACAGAAAATCACAGCGTTTTAATACACACATATGGTGGCTTCTTCAGAGGATACAAAGGCAACCAAACACAAGCAGTTAAATACTGAAAGTTAATTGAAGTCAACTGCTATCAATTAACCACAAATTATGCAGCAAGATGCCTGCATTAAACTGAAGTAAAATGCAAAAAGCCTCAGGCATAGTTTAAATACATGCTAAACTGTTGATGTAGTTAAAAGACTGTGACAATACAAAAAGACACAATATTTTGACACAGTCAAACCCAAATAAAATTCAGAATATTTCCTAAGAAATAAAAATACACAAGAAAAAAGTGTCACAAAATTATATGTACATTTAAAAAGCAAAATGCTAAATAGTCATTCCCAAGTATACATTATTTTAAAAAGGGGGAACGACATAATAAAACAAATGAGTAACTTTTTACTAAAAGTTAATATAAATTCCAAAGATGTAGACAACCCACATCTAAAGTGTGACCTTAAAATTAAGTAAAAGTACTAAGTGTAAATATAACAACCTAAGCCAAACCTTGCTAGGTCAAATACCAACAAAAAGGTAGGAAACAGTGCCACCAAGTGGCTTGACACTGTACCCACACATAGTGGGCTAATGCAAAAAGGACTAAATCAAAAGTGTCAAGGCAAATGTGATTCTTAAAGTAAAAAGGGAACAACTATCTCATATACGATTTTAATTTGAGATAAGGTGCAATATTACAGCTTTCATTCAACCCCGGAGGGTAAAGCGTTAAGCTTAAGTTGCCAAAGCAATTCATTTGTCTCAAGTATAAGAGCACTAGGTCCACCACGAGGATGAACAGGGAGGTGGTCAATCCCCATGAAAGAAAGCATGCCCAGGAAAAGAACAGATATGCTTGGCAAGGGCATTATCAAGTCTCTTATTCCTAATGGCATATAAGTGCTGATACAATCTGTCTTTAAGCCTTCTGTCCGTCTTTCCGATGTAGAATGCTGGACAGCATGTGCAAAAAGCAATATAAACTACTGTTTTCGTATCACAGGAAATACGATGATGTATAAAATATTTCCTTCCTTCAATGCAAAAACTACTACCTGTTTTAATATGTGAGCAGAAGTTACAGAAACCGCAGGCAAAAGAACCATTAATTCTAGCACTACAAGTGCCATAAGGAGTCTGTAACAATTCTTTGATGTTTCTACCTCTTCTAAACACTACAACAGGTCTATCACCTAACTTCTCACCTACAGGTGCATTACTGGTGATAAAACCAGTTTTAAACAAAATGTTCTGTATTGCATACGAGTTCACCCCAAATGTGGAAATGAAACTACAAGTAGAGGCCCTATGAGAGGCAGGTTCAATAGGAGACGTGGCATCGGAAAAGTTGCCAGAGGCACTAGATCTACGAACCGCCACAGTGCAAGGCGACTCTTCTTGAAGCAGGAGAGGTCTGTAAAACCCACTATTTCTTTTATTCAAAACCTCTTCTATTAGTTCAGACAAGAGTAGCTGGATAGCCACGGTTGACAAAGAGGTTTGTCAAAAATTGACATTCAACGTTAAAGTCTGACAACTGACTACAAATTCTCACAGCCCTCACAAGCTGCCCTTTGACTATTGCTTTTCTAAGTTTAAAGGGGTGAGAACTGGTATAATGAAGGAAGGAATTCACGTATGTATCTTTCCTATAAATTGTGGAAATTAACCTTCCTGTAATACCGTCCCTAGTCAGTTTTACATCAAGATAATTCATACTAACACCATCAAACTGAAAAGTGAATTTAAGAAACGGTGTTGTACTATTGATGTAATCGACAAAACTCTGTGCTGTTAAATGATCACCCCTACCTAAAAGAATAAAAATGTCATCAAGGTAACGGAGTATAGTAGAAAAGTTTACCATTCCACTCTGAGTTGTTTAAAACAAAATTTCTTTCCCAATAGGACATAAAAGGTTGGCTACGGCTGCCCCACATGGGAGCCCATGGCAACCCTCTTTTGAATGTAAATGTCTTTTCAAACAGGAAATAATTTGATGACAAAATGATGTTAAGCAACTCAGTAACATTATTAATGACATTAATAGGAGCCTGAAGCTCACGCAAAAGCAAGTCAATCCACTCAATGGCCTCCTGGTGTGGTATGGATGTATAAAGATCGACCACGTCTATGGTCAAAAGTTAACATCCATATCCAACTCAAGCCCATTTAGGTCAGAAAGAAAAGACCATGAGTCTTTACAAATAGTAGGTACACTGTCAACATACTGGTTCAATAAAGTATCCACGAATTTTGAACAAGGGTAGGTGAGGAAAGCCTACCATCTATCAGTGCCCTCATAGGTGGATCCCCAAGGTTTTGTGAATCTTGGGGATTCCAAACATGACAGGGTCTTGGCGTGGAAAATGTCTATATATTTATATGTCTCCTCATCTATTCTGCGTTGATGAAAAAATCCTCAGATAACCCCTAATCCTACTGGCACTGATATTCATCTCGTTGACAGATGAGATTTCATATGAGTCAGAATCAAGGACCCTGTGCATTCTTTCTACATAGTCAGCCTGCTCAAAGATGGCCAAACCGCCACCCTTATCAGGCTTGATGATCCTGACCCGACATTGGAGGTCACGTAATGCTTCAAGTTGGTCCTTGGAAATATTAGGCGGCTAGTACCAAAACACAGAGGCTTCAATAAAACCTGATGTCCAACTCACAGGCACTCTCAAACATTTTAGGACCACATGGAGGCGGGTTGAAAGTACTAGGCAGTTTCAGCTTGAGACCAGGAGTCTGTGGAAAAGTTAAACAGAAGTTTCAAATTTAGTTTACGACATAACATTTTAAATCCAATAACACCCTGGCCAAGTCGCATTTGATAGAAGGTACAAAAGTATTACCCAAGGCTAACAGTTCGACAATTTCTGGTTCAAGGGTAAGGTGTGAAAAATTATAAATTGTAAAATCACCTTTCATATTCTTAACAACCTTAACAGGAGTGTTCAGAATGTAAAGGGGTTTGTGATTAGTTGTTCAATTAGCATTCCCCCCCTGTTGTTCCTGTTCCTAAAAATTATTGCTGGTATTTTGGGGTCCTTCATACCCAGCAGCAGGTATCGTTCATTCGACCCCTACTGGTATCCTGTCTATTTTATTACGGTTACTCCTACGTAAAGGTTGGTCATTTTGTGTTGGTACATCTTGACTATCCACAAACCCAGGACCAGTTGCTCTAACAGTCTCAGGTAACTCAGATGGATTAACCCCAAAACTACCCTCAATTTGTACACGTAAATTAGGGAAGGCCATATCTTTAGAATAGGATGACCTATCCCTGTGTAATTTTTGGCTTTATTTGTTTTCAATTTGACCATGTAGGTGTCAATGCTGGAAAAATCCGTGAATGATCATATTTTAATTGTGAAAAAGCGTTATTCAACCTGATTTCCTCATCAAGCAAACAAACCTCTTTTGTCAAATCAGATATACAAATAGAATAGTGTTTAACTAACAACTCAAGAAGATGTAAACCCTGCGACTGGAAAAGTGTCTTTAAGTCAATTAGGAAAGCATCGCTATTAATCAAGCCAGATGGTGCAAAATTACACCTAAGTCCAACAATGCCTTCACTTAGGCATTGTTTAAAACAGTTTCCAGCTGCATTTTCCTGAGTTTAAGTGTTTTTGAATCAAAAGTTTCAGTTTGTCTGCCAGAGAAACAGCAGCAGTGGCAGAAGCAGAGCGGTCCCGCACCGTGGGTGCATCATTAAGGTTTTAACAAAAAGTGAAAGTCACCCTGTATTGCAATCCATTCGGATATGGTCCCTCCACCGGAGTGCTTCCTTGTCCCGTCCGGCTTTTCCGATGGGTGTAAGGGCTGGTTACCTTTCAATTTACTAAAGGGAAAGCAAGCAATGGCCCCAGAAGTTTGAAATTACAGAATTAACAGTGAAACAGAGGTTGTGGCGCTCGGATATCGAGAATCAGAACAGGAATCAGGAACATTTCATTCATAGAAAGTCTCAGAATTGAAGGTTCACCATGTAGATAAAGAGCTTTCAAATGCATTCATTGAGCGCATCAATTTTCAGCGAAAACAGCAGGTTAGGGTACACAATAGTGTCCCCCCATTTGATGTATCTTGAATCACTTGCTTGCTGGGCTCTCCATGTCAAAGGTTCCACAAAAAGAAACTGGTAAAACAACTATCTCATATACGATTTTAATTTGAGATAAGGTGCAATATTACAGCTTTCATTCAACCAGTTCAGTTTTGTCGATTACATCAATAGTACAACACCGTTTCTTAAATTCACTTTTCAGTTTGATGGTGTTAGTATGAATTATCTTGATGTAAAACTGACTAGGGACGGTATTACAGGAAGGTTAATTTCCACAATTTATAGGAAAGATACATACGTGAATTCCTTCCTTCATTATACCAGTTCTCACCCCTTTAAACTTAGAAAAGCAATAGTCAAAGGGCAGCTTGTGAGGGCTGTGAGAATTTGTAGTCAGTTGTCAGACTTTAACGTTGAATGTCAATTTTTGACAAACCTCTTTGTCAACCGTGGCTATCCAGCTACTCTTGTGTCTGAACTAATAGAAGAGGTTTTGAATAAAAGAAATAGTGGGTTTTACAGACCTCTCCTGCTTCAAGAAGAGTCGCCTTGCACTGTGGCATCTAGTGCCTCTGGCAACTTTTCCTCTCATAGGGCCTCTACTTGTAGTTTCATTTCCACATTTGGGGTGAACTATGCAATACAGAACATTTTGTTTATCACCAGTAATGCACCTGTAGGTGAGAAGTTAGGTGATAGACCTGTTGTAGTGTTTAGAAGAGGTAGAAACATCAAAGAATTGTTACAGACTCCTTATGGCACTTGTAGTGCTAGAATTAATGGTTCTTTTGCCTGCGGTTTCTGTAACTTCTGCTCACATATTAAAACAGGTAGTAGTTTTGCATTGAAGGAAGGAAATATTTTATACATCAGAAAACAGTAGTTTATATTGCTTTTTGCACATGCTGTCCAGCATTCTACATCGGAAAGACGGACAGAAGGCTTAAAGACAGATTGTATCAGCACTTATATGCCATTAGGAATACAGAGACTTGATAATGCCCTTGCATATCTGTTCTTTTCCTGGGCATCCTTTGTCTTACATGGCCATTGACCACCTCCTGTTCATCCGTGGTGGACCTAGTGCTCTTATACTTGAGACAAATGAATTGCTTTGGCAACTTAACGCTTTTTCTCCGGGGTTGAAT
Organism: Protopterus annectens; assembly: GCF_019279795.1. Lineage (NCBI taxonomy): Eukaryota > Metazoa > Chordata > Ceratodontiformes > Protopteridae > Protopterus > Protopterus annectens. The sequence goes on from NC_056729.1 coordinate 798,144,417, forward strand.
GAAAGCTGTAATTACCTTATCTCAAATTAAAATCGTATATGAGATAGTTGTTCCTTTTTACTTTAAGAAATACATTTCCCTCGAGACTTTTGATTTAGTCCTTTTTGCATTAGCCACACTATGTGTGGTACAGTGTCAAAGCCACTTGGTGGCACTGTTTCTACCTTTTGTTGGTATTTGACCTAGCAAGGTTTGGCTTAGGTTGTTATATTTACACTTAGTACTTTTACTTAATTTTAAGGTCACACTTTAGATGTGGGTTGTCTACATCTTTGAATTTATATTAACTTTTTAAAAGTTACTCATTTGTTTTATTATGTCGTTCCTTTTTAAAATAATGTATACTTGGGAATGACTATTTAGCATTTTTTTAAATGTACATATAATTTTGTGACACATTTTTATTTCTTAGGAAATATTCTGAATTTTATTTGGGTTTGACTGTGTCAAAATATTTGTGTCTTTTTGTATTGTCACAGTCTTTTAACTACATCAACAGTTTAGCATGTATTTAAACTATGCCTGAGGCTTTTTGCATTTTACTTCAGTTTAATGCAGGCATCTTGCTGCATAATTTGTGGTTAATTGATAGCAGTTGACTTCAATTAACTTTCAGTATTTAACTGCTTGTGTTTGGTTGCCTTTGTATCCTCTGAAGAAGCCACCATATGTGTGTGGCGCAAAAACTGATTTTTTGTTTTTAATAAATGCCGTTAGGACTGTGAGGGCTTCTGCCTTGTTCTTTGGTTTCCTTGCTTTCAGATATTATAAAAATATGAAAACATATGAGAATAAAAAAGAGTGGCTTACTCCTCCTAAATGTGTATTATTTGTGGCTTAATGCAATTCAGTGTTTCTCATTACTAGCGCCTATAATAATAAAAGTACTGACACTTTCATCCTGCACTTTACACAGTAATCCACTGCCCTTTTTTATTGAAACCTGCATGTTACTCTCTAAATGTATAGGAAATAGTTATTTTAAAAAATACGGCTTTAAAGCTGAAAAGGTGTTCATCGAGGTGTGAATGCTGCTCAACTTGAACTAAATTGTTGCATTCAGTACTGAACATTCCTGAGGCGAGATATTTATTTATTGTTTGTTTATTTATTTGCCAGTGAACAGTAATGACCATTTTCAGGCTCAGCATGGGTGAAATAGAAAGTGTTTCGTAAACATAAAAGGCTGAAAATCAACAATAACAGAGTAGTTCAGACTAGTTGCAGAGAAAGTCTTTATATCTAAAATTATTAAACAAGAATAGTGTTATGTATATTTATATTGGTTTCTAAAGTATGTCAACCTGTGAGAAGAGGGGCAAAGTGGAAGGAGGCAAGATGAGTGTGTTGCTTGATGTCTCCTTTGTTGAAACAGGAGATTTGGCTTAGATAAAACATTTTAGTTGCATTATAAATTAGGAGCATTGATTTCCTTTAAGTCCATGTGGACAGTTTACTAAAGAGTAGGCGCCTGAGAGGAGAAGGCGTGTCATTGCTGTGGAGTTTAGTTTAAGGGGTAGTGACGGTGTGGTGTGTGAGTAGTGTCTCGGGTTGTATGTTGTGGTGTTCCAAGAACAATAAAGGTGAAGTAAATGTATAAGGTTGGAGTAGATTGTTGAAAATGGATCTTAACAGTTGTTTAGATGCTTGTTGTGTGTAACCATTTGTTTTTGGTCAGCGGCACCAAATGTCTTTGGTGGGAGAATGGGGTAATGGTTAAGTTAATTATTGGCAAAATGCATGCATAAGCAAGTAGTCAGTCAGTCATAAACCTCAGAACTATGCAGGAATTTTTTTGCCCGCTAACAACTTTAAAATGTCCATGCTAAGCTGCAAAAAATTGCTACCATTAATGTTCAGCTCTTAATAATTGTCTTAATCTTTGCTAGAACTTGTATAGTATTTCAGTGAAATCCTCCTATTATTTCTTTATGTCATTCACTACGGCAAAAAGCTGAGCAGTTTAAATGAATGCACAGATAATCGGCAGTCTGTACTTCAATAACTTTCTTCAAAACTTCCACCATGCTGTGTGTGTGGTGTCTCGATGTATTCATTGATAACATTATGGAAATTTCTGGAAATCCATGAATACATTATCAATAATAACCTACACAGTGGTGTAATACAGTGATAATACATTTTAAAATATAATGCTGTAGAACAACCTAAAATTATTCATATTTAATGGATGTAATTTTAAACTCATTTTAATACACTACAAGTAAAGCTGTCAATGCAATAAAATTGTCATATTGAACTGCAATGCATAACAAATACAGCAAATGAATATTTCTTAAAAATAATTAAAAAATGTAAATGTGCTATTGCAATCATTTCAGCTGTTCTGCTGCACAAATGTCTTATTGTTTATTATGTTTTACCCTCCACTACTTGAACCATTAGACTCCTAGCAACTTTCCTTACTGCACTTGATTTAACACACCTCTTTTCAATCTCCTCTTAAACAACACTTCTCTTTCTCTTTTTCTAATTGCCTCCAACCACGGCTCTACCCCTCTTGTGCATCTCCTATGTACCTTAGTTCTAATCCTTCTAGATACACGATTCTGGAACCAGATGCCTGCATAGACCTAATCCTGTACCATGCTCAGCCATGTGCTATTATAGCCATTCTCCTGTATACTGCTAATATCTCCCCTCCCATCCTACATAATGTTATAACTTACTCCTTATATCTGCTGAACTCTTTACAAAGTATGCAACAACAAAATTCCCCCTTCCTACCTAATTTTTTAAACTTCTTTCATTACATATCCTGAACTCCTTGCAAATCTTTCTTTACTGAAATGTAAGAATACTAAACTTCTTACAACGTTTTCCCTTCTATGGTATTAATGCATTTACATCTTACAAGGTTGTAGAGCTACAAGAATTGTATAGATTTATAACTGTTGATAAAAATACTTACTATACAGATCTGTCTTGTAATTATGTTTGCTTGTTATGAGAAATTTAACTCTTGTTTTTCCTTGTACTGTCTGAAATTCACTTCTTAATATCAATGTACTGGGATGGATCTTTTCTCCCCGGGCCTCAGCAGAAAATGTATTCTGCCCAGTCAGACTTTCCCAATCAACAAAGACAAATAAATACATAAATAAATAAATAAACACCCATAAGCCATCTCAAGTTTAATCCCTCACCTAACCTAGGAAGATTCAATACTGAATGATACATGTACACTTATCTATCTATATTTATATCTATCTATCTATCTATCTATCTATCTATCTATCTATCTATATCTATCTATCTATCTGTCTGTGTGTATCTACTAAATATAATGTAAACTTCATTAGATCAACATTAAAGATACAGGCTGCAAAAGGTCAAAAAAAGGACCAGAACCCTAAAGTAGATGTTCCAAGGCACAAAACCGAACATGCAAAAAAATATTTTTTCTTTAACTCCAAGACTGACAGTCTTACTCCTCTGTCCCCCATATGTTTTATCAACCAAAGTATGTTGAGAAAACAGATGACTGCAAAAGCTCTCATATATATTTCTCTGTCTCTCTATCTATCTATCTATCTATCTATCTATCTATCTATCTATAGGGATCTATGTCACATAATTGAGTTTCAGAAAGTCGAACGTCATATGGTTGACCTTAAAAAACATTGAACAGGAATAAACAACAAAAATCTGTTTTTGCAGGGATTAAGCCCCCATGCACCCTCATATCTTCTGCATATTATATATACCAACTCCAAGACTGCACTACACAGGAGAAAAACATAAATTTTCTGATCCCCACTGTATCACCATCTCTGTACAAAAGCTTCAGCATTTCAGAAAGTCGATCATATGGTATTATGAAAGGAAAAATATTATCATCTGCAAGCTTGGGTTTAATATATCATATAAAATTGTTTACAGATTGTCATGCTGATCTTATTGTTTATCTGGCCACATGTATATTCATGGTATTTTATGTGTGTCAAATAACTTGGCATTGTAGGCAAAGGGTATTACTTCACATCAATGATATAAGATGTTAACATGTACTAAGCCCACCATTTAAAGATTCCCACATACACAGTAGTGACATTTTCACTTTCATGGCCATTAATAAGGTAAGGAGAAGTTCAAAGGATAATAGTTAAAAAAACAGCTGTTGAATAAAAGGAGAAAATATGGATATTGCATTTCAGTCCTTTATACAAACCATGTTTCAATAAAATTATCATTTTGGATTCTATTTAAAAGTTTGTGACATCAGAACCCCACTTTGTTGTGCTATTTTTGTTGTGTATATTGACTAAATTTGCAAAGTGGATTATATTCAATGGTGCTGTCTTTTCTTTAAGTAAACATACACCTAGATAGATAGATAGATAGATAGATAGATAGATAGATAGATAGACAGATATCTACAGCTCTCTCTATATATATATATATATATATATATATATATATATATATATATATATATATATGTGGTGTGTGTGTGTGTGTGTGTGTGTGTGTGTGTGTGTGTGTGTGTGTGTGTGTGTGTGTGTGTGTAAATATATATATTTATATATATGTATGGGTCTATATTGAAACAGCGAACGCTTAAAAAAGTGAACGCTGATTCATCAACCCTATTTGAGCAAACACTGAAAATCCCTATCACCCGGAACAGCGATTTTTTTCTCAGGGAAAAAAATTGCTGGGCTGGTTTTGGGAGTTTGCCATTTCCTCCACTGTGGTGCGATCTTTGAGTTGGTATATTTAAGTAGGGGGGTGGGGGGGGGGCGAAGCCCCCCATATTAAATATTGTTTTAAGTTTTTTTTGGTGGAACCAGGGAAAAAAATCACTGTTCCAAGCATTCAAGGTTTTCGGCGTTCGGTGTGAACTGGGGTCGATCAATCACCGTTCGCTTATTTAAGCATTCGCTGATTTAATAATATATATATATAGGAGCACTACAAAATCCTGAAAGAACAAAATCCTGGAGCCCAAAATCCTGAGACCAAAATCCTGAAAGTTCAAAATACTGAAAATTCAAAATACTGACTCTCATAATACTGAAAACACACAGGATACCAACACTCACTATACTCCAGCACAAGTACATACAGAAACAAATAAAAAACAAATCATATTACTCTGCACTGACTAGGGTTATTGCACTTTATTATTCACAAACAAGTTTGCTGTTAATAAACTCACGGATGGTGTTAATTCACTTTATTGTTTACAGTTTATTGTCACAGCATATTTTATGTTTGCGGTGTTGACCAAGTAAAATAATTTGATGAACTGATATTCGATGTTTAGGTAGAATAGAAACTTTGATGTATAGGGTTTGATGATTACTTATTTTATTAAATAAACATTCGATGAAGTGATATAGACCCACTTTTTCAGAAATCAAAGCCAATGTCAAGGACTTATGGATGCCCAGATTTGCATATAATTGCAAATTAGAAGCAGTCATATAATCCTCTGTGATACTAATGTCCTACAGAAAGGGCTGATACAGGCAAATAATTTGTGATAGAGCCATGGAATAAAACTAAATGCTAAGAAATGCATAATAGTATTCTTTAGGAACTCATTCATGCTTGGTAACTGTCATATTGACAACATACCCCTAAGAGTTGACCCAGTAGCCAGGGACTTGCAGACCCACATAGATGGTAATCTAGCCTTTGATTATCCCGTCTACAGTAATGAAAAAATCATTCTGTGCCACGCAACTCATAAAAAAAGTATGGCATCTAGGTCAAGGAGGTCATCGGTCTACTGTATTTAGCATTTATCAGATATATCATTGATTAAAATGTCCCATTTTGTATGTAACTAACCAGGCACACCCAACAACTGGAACATCCAAAGAGATTCTTCACTAAAAGAATACAGGTCATAAAAAATGACTCAGTTGTTTGGGATTTGGGAACTTATAGGGATAGTGACCTAACTTTTGACCAACATGTGTATATTTATGTAAAAAAAGTCCTTCCATATTGCACAGCTTATAAACAGATGGATTGTGTCTAGATTTAGGAATGTCATTGTCCCCCATTTAATCAGCTATCCTTAGGCCAGTCAATGAATATAATGCCATCCTTGGCATATATCTGTCCCAACATATGCAACAACTGGAGCACTCACAGCAATACCTTAAACAAAATGATACAATGCCTGCATAACAAGTCCTACGTGGACTGACTCAATGTCCTGTCACTATACTCGGTATCCTAGACTGCTAAGGGGTGACCTGTGTCTAGCACAAAAGGAATCCTCCAACTCATTATTGATGGATTTACTGCACATCAACAAGTCAAATGGCATCAGAAATACTAGTCCATGGATTTAAACTCCTTCTGAAAAATCAATAGAATGGTTTGGAGGAGCAAGTGTGTTTCACAGAGAATGCCACTGCTATGGAACAGACTCCTCATCCACATAAAACAGAGTTCATCCCTGTCCATTTTTAAGTGCAACTTAGATCTATCAATGTGGGTACCCCAGGACTACCCACTCTACTACTAATGGACAGGTACAACTCCTAAATGCTTTATCCCTTGCATGGGTTCCCTCAACTTATCTATGGTATGATCCCAGTTAGTCTCATTAGGGGAAATATATAATTATCAACCATGGAAATGATAAGGCCAAATGAAATAGGTTATTTTGAGCACAAAAAGGGAATTTGGTTAGGTTTAAAATGGCCAGCAAGGGCAGGAAGCTTAGAATTTATCAGAGAATCTATAAATAACATATCTTATGCAGACTACCTCAAAGCCCTATACCTGTATTCTGTCTCCTGTAGGATGTAGGGAAATCTTTGCCTAGAATACGAGACATTGTTAGACCCAGGCTTGATGTACCTCCTGCATATCTGTGAAACAAGCAGTACCAGAATTATACATTTTAAAGACATAAATCTTGGCTGTAATATAAATATGATCTGCTGGAGAAACAGGTATGTATCCCAGACAACACCCATTCTTTGGAAGAGGCTCCCCATCCACGTGAGGCAGAATGCCTCCTCCACCCTAAACCAATACAAGTGTTACATGGACAATTGGATGGGGATCAGGAAATTCATCCCTGGTTTGGCACCTATGTGTATAATGGACACAGGCAGCCTATAATTGCTTCATCTTCCAGACCCTGCTTACACTTAGTAATCGTAACAGCACTTGTCAGAGATTTGGAATGCATGGCTTGGCTTAAAAAGGCCCTATTGGTCATTAGTCTGATACACATCTATGAACCTATGGACCTAAAACAGTGTTGGGTAGCTCTTTTGAATCTTTTCAAGACAGTGTAGAGTCAGACTAATTGCCTTATATTTGTAGGTTAGGTCTAATTATTATTTTGATCAATAAAGGAAAGAGCCTTCTGTTCCCAGCATCAAAATACCCATTTATCTGTTATTTTCAGAGATTATATCCTTGCCACACTTAAAATAAATCATGTTCAATCACTTATACAACATTGTTGGGACAATTTCAACAGGATTTCATGAAGAATAGTTAAGGAGGCCATGATTGTTCACACTTTTTCTATAGTCTGCAGCAACTTTGCCAATGTAGAACAACCATGGGAACATTGCCCTATTTAAAGACTTCAGCAAAACATTTGATTTTGTTTAATGGAACTTTCTGCTGTGCACCCTTTGATACTTTAGAAATTCAGATTCATTTTTAGCCTGCTGTCAGTTCCATTTAATCTGAAGTGGGGCATGTGACAAGTGTACCCACAGTTCTCTCTGTTGTCTAGAATCATTTATCTTTCTCATTTGCCAACCATACCTTCTGTGTATTACTGTTAGAAGGTAAGAAAATAACTGATTCTTGTCTTACAGATGACTGCATTCTGTGATTACTCAATCCAGAAATGTATATACATAAAATCCTAGACACATTCAACATATCTGTGACTCTTTGAATATTTTGTGTAAATTGAGATAAACAGTTTTCTTCTCACCCAAATAAAAGTGAGTTGGGACACCCTGAAAGCATTATTTCATTATGAATAAAGTAAAACACGCAGCCTTCAGTTCTCAGTATATAAATAGGCCATCATTTATTCATGGATTAAAGAAAATGTGTTTGCCGTTTTTAATCAATTTGAGACTAAAGCCAGAAAATAGAATGTCTTAAAGCTGTTCATTTTAGCAAGGTTTGCTGTTTTTAGGTTTTTTTTTTTTTTTTTTTTTTTTACTTCCTAAATAGATTTTCTTTGCTAGATGCATCTTGGCAACTGGATAGGATCCCCAGTCTCAAAAAAAAAAAAAATTACCTAACATTATTGCTGATTTTTGGAGCTTAGCAATTTTGGGTCTGTTAGAGAAAGTTAATCTTTTCCTCTGAGTTATCAGATATGAGTTTGCCTAATCTTCAATGACATGCTAATGCAGCAGTGCTATTATTGTTTGTTTATGCTAGATGTAGTCCTTGGCGTACCTGGATAACAAGGGTATAATTATATTATCTTTCTTTTCTGTCATATATCTTTACATGTTTTAACTGATGAGGTGATTTAGACTGTAGTTAGTGCAAGCACATATGTTTTAAATGCTTTATCGATCAAATCATTTTAAGGAAGCACCACCATTGTGTGGTTGGGTTTGGTACAACATGATATGAAAGTTAAAATATGAGATCATATTTTGGGGGGAATAGCTATTTGAAGGGTTTACCTTTCTTGGAAAACTTTTAATGATTCCTGGATTTTATTTTGTTCTCTTATAATTTATTGTGGAGCTTCCCCACACCCTGATGCAATGTCATTAAATGATATCTGTATTTGCAGTTATATTACTGAGTCATGGCCTGCCATCTACAGAGTCCCAAATCATTGCCATTTTCAACATACTTCCAAGCCTTAATCAACTCCCTAACAAAATGCATTTAATTCTTTATAAGATTTTAGACACTCTGAGATCTAAGATCTTTGAAGTAGATTATAATAAATATCAGCAACTGGTGAAGATGAAAATATGAAACGTAAATGTAATGAAACTCTACTTGCTGGGCAGAATTTTAGGTCTCTTCCCTTTATTGTCCTAATGCAGTATATAAAGTTGTACTTTTGGCATTTATGAAGCAGATTATTTTTTGGCCTGTGCTTAGCCACCATTGACAAGGATGCCAAAATGGACAAGATTTATACAGTCTTTATTCTGCCTACTAGGTCTTTTATGTACAAGAGTGTTCTTTTATCCATGCAAAGTTACTATTACTTTGATGACATTAATAGAACCTGCTTGAGAAATACATTTGTCTCCAGAGGTTACCACACATTTGGAACAGACTCCCACTTCATGTCAAACAGAGCACCCCACTGGCCCTCTTCCAACTCACTCTGGACAATTCGATGGGTAACCATAAATTCACCTCTGGGGTTCCACCTGTGTCCCTCTCAGACACAGGCAATAGCTGCTGATCAGGAAATAAGGGTAGAACTTGGCTAGGCTTGTAAAGGCCCTAGGACCCTTAGCATAGTAACTTCCTGTGAGCCTATGTTTTATTTTGCTGGGATATTTTTTCACTACTGAAATATGCTATTCTCAGTGGATCACTTTCAGACCAAATTCTGTTGGTGTCAATTATGCCTGTGGTATCTTTGTTAGTAGTGTAGTGAAAGCTTTTTGCAGATATGCAGATTTTATGATCTTGCTATGTTTTTATATAATACAAACATTTAGGATCATGCCATTTTTGACAGAAAAAAAATCCAGTTGGCTGTACCCAGTTGTGATTTTCTTTTGTTTTTATTACATTAATAATTTTTCTTTTAATTGTACTAAAATTGATGTTGATATGGTTGATTTGTATAGGTGTAATATTTTTAGTGTGGTTTACGTATGCATTGTGTATGGTGTTGGTTGGGTGTGCATGCGTGTGTGTGTGTGTCTGTCTGTCTGTGTGTCTGTCTGTGTGTATGTGTGTGTGTGTTTGTAGGTATTGCTGGGCATGTGCATGCACGTGTGTATAATTTGAAAATTAATTTTTATTTCCATTGAAGCTCCATTTTTACTTTTTTAAGTATGGATAAGGCACAGTTGAAGTGATTGGTAATGTGGTCAAAGTGGGTGAAGTTGCACAAAAACTGGTGATGTAAACAAAGTGAAGCTAAATTTTTTATGGTTTAATGAGTAAAAAGAATTATAATTCTAGCCTCTGTGCCAGATAAACAAATTTATTTCACTTTTTTATTAGTGTCCTTTCTTACAATAAATAAGCATACCTACTACTGTGATGACAACTGATATAAAATACTAATGTAATATTGTCTAAAGATCATTATTTTTAATGATTTTTAATCATTTTACTGATATGTATTGTCCTAACATTTATGTTCATACACACAGTACATATCAAATTGAAAAAAAAGCCTGTACTAGTGTAGAGAGATAAACTCCAACTTCGGGTTAGGTGACTCAAGTTGAAATAGTGACTTTATAGCACTGGCAGAAAGGATGCACATTCCTATCAAGAGGTGGAGAAGTCGGACAAATGCATGCTCAGAGCAGTCTATGAGCTCAACAGTTAGCACACTCACTTTTGGTACAGAAAGCTGTGGGCTCTATTCCCAAACCAGATAGATGGATTGCTGACACTGCAGTGCAGCTTTAGGAGGGGGCTGCACTTCTGAGTGTGTTGCCTTCACAAGTGACATTAAACCAAGTTCAATCTGATGGATTTGGTGGCAGAATAGGAAGATGCAAATAAACATATGGCACCTATCAAACATAGTAGGGGTTCTTTAAAAAACAATAAGTACAATACTATTTGCAATCTTATCCTCAATCTGGTCTGTCATATTAATAGAACTTGCTGGTGGGATAGATTTGTGTCCCAAAGACTCCCCCATCTGTGAAATAGACTCTGACTCCCTCTCCATGTCAAGCAGAGTACCTCTTTAGCCCTCTTTAAGAGGAACCTGTATGACTGGATGGAAAACAGAAAATACACCCCTAGGATCCTACCTGTGTCCCTACTGGACAGGGAAACAGGTGCAACATGGGCAAAATTCTTGGCTAGGCTAATAAGGGCCTCCAGGCCAATAGCCTTGTATCATCCTATGAACCTATGGACCTATTACATATTTATATATTTACAAATTTATATGGTGTGCAAATTTCCATTTCTTTCCATTGCTATACAGTCATAGATATCTTGCTTTTCATTATTATGTTAAACATTCATTATCTTATTTGAACCCTGCGTCTTTTTCCACAACCACCATTTATTTTTTCTTAAAATTATTACTAGTCTGCATTTAGCATTAAACATGATTTCATTTAGCCTATCATTCCAAATGGTTGACACAACATAAAACAATCTTTTATCTATTTTACCATCATATTCCTTATTTCTATTGCTATAATGTCCATACAGAATCATATCCATAATTATTTTATTTACCTCCTTTATATTTTCAAAGAAATGATCTTTACACATTTTCCTACAATTTTTCAAACCGTATACATTGTAAGAAAATATGTTCTATATATTTTTTTCTTTATCACAATATATAAATGCCATTTCACTGATTTTTTAATTTGTCATGTTTCCCTTTATTGGTAATTTATTAATCACTAATCTCAATAAAAAATCTTGTTATTCTACTTGCTTATTAGAACATGCTTTTTGCACTATTATAGCTTTAACTTTTTCATTCACTAGATTAGCCCTTTGATTAACATTATAATATTGTATCATGATATTTTTATAACACATTTTTCTCTCATTTTCTATTCCATCAATTATTTTCCATAAAACATTTACCTTGATAATATCTACATACTTCATTTAAACATACTTTTCGCCTTTACAATTCTTTTAACAAATCCCAAAGTCACTTATATTTGCACTTTAGTAAATTTACTACTAACTTTCATCTCTATCAGTTATTCAAAACAAAACATTATACAAATTCGAAGAAGCATAATAAACAGTTTGTTTTTTTATTCCTTGTTCATATATAAGACTCCTCCCTTCACTGGATTTGATCTTGAATTCCGTATAAAAGAAAAAAAAATACTTGTAGTATTTATTTTTCATGGATTATTGGTAACATATAGACACTAACTAAAAAGTATTTTCCGGGTCCTAATTAATTATTCAAACTTTTCAAAGTTTGAATGTCATATGGTCAACACCATTTGATCAAACTTTGAAAAGTTTGAAGGTTAAAAGCAAGGGCTCCGTATGGTGCAGAATGGGAACATTTCCCTTTTCTGCACTGAAGTGTGATCTCAGAGTTGGTATATTTAAGTAAGGGACTGTGGGGCATGCAGCCCACCATGGGTGGGGTGCAGGGGGGCTTGCCCCCCTGCTCAGAGCATTAAGGTAAGTTTTTTTTTTAATTTTTTATTATATTTTCAAAGTTTCAAACTTCACTCATATATTGTTGAACATATGAGGTTCAATGTTTTGAAACTTCAAATATATAATATACACCCACTTTTCCAAGTATAACTGAATTAATCAAATACATTTTTTAATTAAATGTTGGCTTGTATGTTTAATAAAAACAACAAAGCTTCTTTATTTCATCTAGTATCCTATTCATGTGTTCCTCACTTACATTTTACCCTCAAATCTTATTCCTAACACAGAGATTTTTTTCATCAAGAAAGATAGTCCCGCTACCTTTACTATATTGTGCAGTCCTTTACTTTTTCCTTTATTTAAACTAAGGCCTATTATATTTAAACCTTGATGTATATAAAATATATGTCCTTTAATCCAGGCTTTGCTTCTTTGTTAATCAATATATTATCATCTGCATATGTAAACATGACTAGGATTTTTATCCCTGGGTTGGGAGAGTGGCCTAATGGTTAAGGTGTTTGCCTTACAAACACAAGGTGTGGGGTTTGAGTCTCACAAGGGATAATTGGCTAGGCTTAAAATGGCTTGCAAGGGCAGTTAGCTTAGTGCTAATCTATGAACCTATGAACCTTCATTAGTAATAAAAGTAACACCTCCCACATGCAAATTTACATTTTTGACTAATACATTTGTAAGTAAAGCAAATAATATACTACTTATAGAACATGTCTGGCAAATACCAATACTTATATCCATTTCTTTACTTAACCATTCATTCACTAAATTTCTTAATTTATCACTGAGCCAAGTGGAGGAGGAGCATTGACTACAACTCTGATCTGAGATATATAACAATAACTGTCCTGTTTTTTGTGCTTATTTTGCTAGTTATTGCTTCTAGCAATTAATATATACCGCTATCTAATGCCTGCTGCATACATTTTACAGTATTTTATTGCTATTACCTAATCTGCATGGTGAAACTAAAATTGTCTGGCTTACAGGGTCTGATAAATAAGGTTTTTACTGTCACACTGTTTGTAAAGCCTTTTAGCTAGTTTCACTCTGTGAAAGGTATAAATGGGAAATTTTCTCTTCTTGTTAAGCACCTGCTTGTTCTGATTTCCTGCCAAGAAGTGTATCAAATAACTGATTTGTTTGCAGTTAAAAGCATTCTGCAGTCTCCTTGCTCCTTTGTCTGTTTAAAAACTTTCATTTTGTGGCTCACTGCTGTGATAAACATTTCTGTAGTGTTTACTGTCTAAAAGAGTGTAGGCTAGTAGCTGTAGTATTGTCCCAGTTCAGATTTCCTGTCTCTGGGCCTGTTTATTTTTGCAGTGGTTGTTCTGATCACAAGACCAGGCTATCTTGAATTAGCTGAAGCCTTTCTTTACCTTTGTGGCAGGATTGTGTTAATTGGCTGCTGGCCGGAGGAGGTTGGATGGTTTAGGGCTTGGAGTAAGCACTCATTGGTTCTATTGAGCTTTTTTTAAAAAAGATGTTTAAGGTTGTATCATCTGGTATTTAAACCCTAACTTTGAGAGGATTTATGTCTATACACACTGAGCCAAGTGGAGGAGGGGCATTTACCATAACTCTGATCTTAGATATATAACAATAAGTATCCTGTTTTTTCTTTGCTTATTTTTACTAGTTATTGCTTCTAGTAAAATTTATATATAACACTTTTTATTGCATGTTGCATACTTTTTGCAGTATTTTATTGCTATTAATTAATCTGAATAGTTAAACTAAAATTGTCTACCTTACAGGGCTTGATAAATAAGGTTTTTACTGTCACACTGTTTGTAAAACTTTTTAGCTAGTTTCACTGTGTGAAAGGTATTAACAGGAATTTTTCTATTCTTGTTATGTATCTGTTTGTTTGTTCTGATTTCCTGCCAAGGGGTGCATCATATAATTGATTTGTTTGCAGTTAAAAAAATTCTGTAGAGTCTCCTTTATCTGTTTAAAAACTTTCATTTTGTGGCTCACTCTTGTTCTTCTACTGTGATAAACATTCAGTAGTCTTTACTGTCTAAAAGAGTGTAGGCTAGTAGCTGTGGTATTGTCTCAGTTCAGATTTGCTGTCTCTGGGCCTGTTTGTTTTTGCAGTGGTTGTTCTGAGCACATGACCAGGCCATTTTGAATTAGCTGAAGCTTTTCTTTACCTTTATGGCAGGATTGTGTTGATTGGCTGCTGGCTGGTGGAGGTTGGATGGTCAAGGGCTTGGAGTAAGCAATCATTTTTTTTAGCTTTTTTTAAAAAAGTTGTTTAAGGTTGTATCATCTGGTATTTAAACCCTAACTTTGAGAGGATTTCTGTCTATACACACTGAGCCGAGTGGAGGAGGGTCATTGACTACAACTCTGATCTGAGATGTATACCAATAAGTATCCTGTTTTTTTTTTATTTGCTTATTTTTACTAGTTATTGCTTCTAACAATTTATATATAGCACGTTTTATTCCCTGCTGCATTCTTTTTACAGTATTTTATTGCTATTAACTAATCTGCATGGTTAAACTAAAATTATCTGCGTTACAGGGCTTGATAAATAAGGTTTTTACTGTCACACTGTTTGTAAAGCTTTTCAGCTAGTTTCACTGTGTGAAAGGTATTAACGGGAAATTTTCTATCCTTGTTAAGCACTTGTTTGTTTGTTCTGATTTCTTGCCAAGGAGTGTATCATATAACTGACTTGTTTGCATTTAAAACATTCTGTTGACTCTTCTTGCTCTTTTATCTGTTTAAAAACATTCATTTTGTGGCTCACTGCTTTTCTTCTGCTGTGATAAACATTTCTGTAGTGTTTACTGTCTAAAAGAGTGTAGGCTAGTAGGTGTAGTATTGTCCCAGTTCAGAGTTGCTGTCTCTGGCCCTGTTTGTTTTTGAGCACATGAACAGGCTATCATGAATTAGCTGAAGCCTTTCTTTACCTTTGTAGCAGTTTTGTGTGATTGGCTGATGGCTGGTGGAGGCTGGGTGGTCTAGGGCTTGGACTAAGCACTCACTGGTTCTTTGAGCTTTTTTAAAAAGTTATTTAAGGGTGTATCTTCTGGTATTTAAGCCCTAACTTTGAGAGGATTGTTTTCTATACACACTGAGCTGAGTGGAGTAAGGTCATTGACTACAACTCTGATCTGAGATATATAACAATAAGTATCCTATTTTTTTGCTTATTTTTACTAGTTATTGCTTCTAGCAATTTATATATAGCACATTTTATTGCCTGCTGCATGCTTTTTACAGTATTTTATTGCTATTAGCTAATCTGCACGGCTAAACTAAAATTGTCTACTTTACAGGGCTTGATATGTAAGGTTTTTGCTGTCACACTGTTTGTAAAGCTTTGTAGCTAGTTTCACTGTGTGAAAGGTATTAAGGGAAAATTTTCTCTACTTGTTAAGCACCTGTTTGTTTGTTCTGATTTCCTGCCAAGGAGTATATTATATAACTGATTTGTTTGCAGTTAAAAGCATTCTGTAGAGTCTTCTTGCTCATTTATCTGTTTAAAAACTTTCATTTTCTGGCTCACTGCTGTTTTTCTGCTGTGATAAACATTTCTGTAGTATTTACTGTCTAAAAAGAGTGTAGTCTTGTAGCTGTAGTATTGTTCACCACCCTCCCTCCCTGTCTTGCTGTTATAGTTGGTGGCTTTGCAGTTGCCTGCACCTACTGTAAATTTGATCAGGGATACTCTTCCCTGTGTAGTGTCATTAGCTCATTCTAGCTAATACAGAGAGAACATTTGAGAAGGCCAACCCACTTAGTTTCCTAACCTTGAATTATCTTCTGCTTTTCCTCTCTACCTTTCCTTTACAAAAAAAAAAAAAAAAAAAACATTGCTAGAATCTCCCTGTGTTCTGCTTAACTGTGTCAAAATAAAACTATGCTTGTTTCCTGCCTTTCCTGTAACTAGTCTAGTCCAGATACAGATTTGTTATATCCAGGCCTGTTTGTAGTCTTCTGAGCCCCCCAAGCCTGTCTGTGTTGGAGGGAAACCTGCTAGCTTATCAGTTGGAGTGCTAAGTGCTAGGTAACCTATCTACCACATAAGGAGTGGTTTCTGGCCCAGACATTGTAGTTATTGGCCGTTTGGGCAGTTTTTCCATCTCTCTCAACTTCCTGATTTAAAAGCCCACATTTGCACTCATCCCACACCCCCTTCATGTAACTAGTCTAGTCCAGTTACAGACTTGCTGTATACAGGACTGTTTGTAAGCTCCTGAACCCCCCAAGGTTTTCTGTGTTGGAGGGAAGCCTTGTAGCTTACCAGTAGGAGTGGTAAGCACTAGGTAGCCTATCTAACACATAAGAAGTGGTTCTGGCCCAGAAATTGTAATTATTGGCTGTTTGGGCAATTTTCCATCTCTCTCAACTTTCTGATTTAAAAGGCCGCATTTGCACTTGTTTCTCCCTTTTCCTGTAACTAGTCTTTTCCAGATACAGATTTCATGTATCTGGGACTGTTTGTAAGTTCCTGAGGCCTCCAAGCCTTTCTGTGTTGGAGGGAAGCCTGCTAGCTTATCAGTGGGAGTGGTAAGCACTAGGTAACCTATCTACCACATAAGGAGTGGTTTCTGGCACAGAAAATGTAGTTATTTTTCAATCTCTCTCTCAAATTCTGATTTTAAAACCCACATTTGCACTTGGTTCTTTCCTGTAAATAGTCTAGTTCAGACACATATTCTTAGTTTTAGCACTTGAATTTGCTTATTAGTGCTCAGCACTTGTTCAGATCTTGCTGTGAGCACTAAATAAGCTACAAATTACTCAACCTTCTTCGTTACCTAGAGGAAAACAGTTTTTGTACTTACTTTCCTCACTTGCTTAGATAAAAACAGCTCTTGTACTCACTTTCCTCACTTGTCTAGAGGAAAATAGTTTTTTTATTCAGACATGTCCAAGGGTCAGCTCCCAATGTTCTCTGCTGTCTATCTGATGAATCTGGGCATCTTGGGGAATGTAACAATTGCCTGATGTACACAGACAACCCTCTCCTCCTACCACTCAACACTACAACCTGTGAGAGATGCAGTTATCTAGCCAAATTGGAGGTAAAGCTCTCTCCAACCAAGACTGAACTTGACAGTCAAGAGGAGAAGGTAAACACTTGCACCACACCACATTCATCACATAGTCCCACTAAACCCACACCACAAAAATCCACACATAGAAACACAAAAACATTCATGGAGGCTCTCAATAATAATCTGCTCAAGCAACAGAGACCTCCAAAGCCGAAATGCAAGCAACCTCCACCCCCCCAACACAACCCAAATGACACATAGCCCACAGACTCAGTGTGCCACTCAACCACAGTCCATAAGGCAAAACAATGTACTCAACACACTAGTCATAGGTGACTCTATAGTCAGGCACACTGATGTCCCCCTCACCAGGCTAAACAAGGAGAAGGTTACTGTTAGCTGCCTGTCGGGTGCCAGGATCTGCCACATAACCCATGCACTCAGGTCACTCCATAACAAATACAAATATGACTCTGTCATTGTCCATATTGGTGTAAATGACCTAAGACATACCTCCCTGGACTACATGATAAGAGACATGGAAGAGCTGTCCAATCCTGTAGCCCAGGCAGGTATGACCCTAGCCCTGAGTAGCATCCTGCCATTGCCCAGAATGTTACCATACTACAAGGACAAAATGATTGACTTCAACAATTGTCTATGCTTCTGGTGTGATTCTAAGGGGATCCAGTATCTGTCTGTCTGGGACAAATTCACCTCCATAATAGGAACAGTCAAGAAAAAACTGAAGGTAATGCTTCTCAATGCTTGAAGTCTAAATCTCAAAATGCACCCCCTCAAGGCACTCCTTAAAGTGGAGAACATTGATATTTGTGCAGTGACTGAGACCTGGTTCAAGGCTCCAGAGAGTACCCCTGCATTACCAGGCTATAACTCATACCACACTTTTTGGCCATCTAACCTGGACAGAAACACCAACAGCAGAGGTTTGTCCATATTCTTTAAGGATATCCACATCTCCAGGCTAGTTGCTCAGCATAATGCATCTGAGGTTATCCAAGTGCAACTAACTCTGGGCAAAACTGCAATCCAAATTGTTGCTTGCTACAGATCTCCAACCATGCCCCAGGATTCCCATTCCTTTTTTCTTGATATGCTGGAAAATATTAGGGTTCAAGAAAACACCATAATAATGGATGATTTCAACTCCCCACCATTAACTGGGAAAGCTACTCAAGTACCACCTCCTTTGCTCAACGCTTTCCGGAATTCACAAATTCCAATACCCTGGATCAACTTATCCACACCCCCACCAGGGCCAACAATATCCTAGAACTAGTCATTACCAGCATGAGCGATCAGTGTTCCACACCTGAAGTCAACACTTTGTTCGTCAGATCTGACCATAAGTTAATCACCCTAGATAACTACATCCCGCCCCCACCACCCATTAAGGAAACCATGGTAAATAATTTCTCCAAAGCCAACTTCATCCTTCTTAAGACAGACGTGGTGAACTTTATGACACCCATGCAGATGGGCAATACACTTATGACTGCTGAATCCTACACAAATCCACTCTATAAGCATTTATACGAGTGAATGGATCATGCTATCCCAAACAGAACCAAGACGCTATACTCAAAAAAAAGCAAGCCAATCTGGTGGTCCCCTGCCATAAACAAACTCTACAACAGAAAGAAGAAACTGTTGCAAAACAGAGTAAAATCCCATGAGTGGAGGAGCTTCTTGGTCAGCTACAGTAAGAAGCTGAGATCCCTTATAAGATCCTCCAAAGCTAGCTACGAAAATAAGATTGCCACTGATTCTAGAAACAACCACAAAGCATTCTATAGCTATCTCAATGGCAACACCAAGATCTACTCTGAGTTACAGCACAAAGGCATGAAAATTACAAAACCAACTGATATTGCCAACATCCTGGCAGATAGGTTCTCTGCTAACTTTACACCCCTCTCACCCACAAAAGGGCCCATATCTATACAGGAAGAATGCAGAGTCCCTATAATCACAACTATGCAGGTAAAAGGTGCACTCTCTAAAGCCAAAAACACAGCATTCATGGGACTGGACAATATCCCAGGCTGCGTTTTACATGAACTTCAGAATGAACTAGCTCCCCACCTAACCACCATGTTCAATCATAGCCTCATGTCAGGCTTTTTTCCCACTGAATGGTACACAGCAACAGTTATCCCACTCTACAAAGGGTGAGCCATCACTGATCCTGGGATCTATCACCCTATTTGTCTGATGAGCCTGGTCTGTGAAGCCATGAAATGTATCATTATGGAACTCATAAACAAAGACATTGGTAACCTCCAAACTCTGGACCTCACCCAATTCGGGTTTGTGAAAGGCAGATCATGCCTCCTGAACCTGATCGACTTCTTTGAGGATGTCACCAAAGCAGTAGACGAGGCTAATATGGTTCACACAGCCTATCTTGACCTCGTCAAGGCTTTCGACACCATCCCCAATTCTGGAATTATAACTAAACTCACTAAACTAGGTATAAATCCATATGTCACAAGATGGGTTGCCTACTGGCTCACTGACAAAACCCACACTGTAAAAGTTGCAGACTCCAAATCTGACCAAACCAGTGACAAGTGGAGTACCACAGGATTCAGTCCTGGGACCTCTCCTATTTGGTATCTAACACAGAAGGCTTTTGGCTAACGAAGTTCACAGATGACTGCAAACTAGGAGACATAGTCAAGTCCCCAAATGATGTGGACATCCTACAGAAGGGCCTTACTGAGACAGATGCCTGGTGTCAGAGCCATGGCTTCGAGCTCAATGCCAAAACGTGCATTGTCATCCCCTTTGGTAAAAACTCTGTACCCTTGAACTACCACATAGGCAGCAGTCTACTTAACACCGATGTGTGTTAAGAGACCTTGGGACCCAGGTGGACAGTAGTCTCTCCTTTGATAATCATATCGCCATAGTACTCAGGAAATCCTTCTGCATGGCACACCTCATCACAAAAGTGTTCTCATCCAGGAAAAAAGAGGTCATCGTTCCCCTCTACTTGACACTCATTAGACCCATTATAGAGTACAATGCCCCTTTTGGAATGTACCTCACAAAACATCTGCAGCAACTGGAAAGGCCACAGAAGTACCTCACAAACAGGATTACTGTCCTCAAACAGATGCCCTACACTGACCGTCTCAAAAAACACCAGCTTTACTCCATAGCATATTGCCTACTCCGAGGTGATCTCTGCCTAACATATAAAGCTATGTCAAACCCAGAGCTGTTGGACATGCTACACCTAAAGAAATCCCAATCCCTCGGAGCTACACACTCTAGGGACCTAAACCTTGTCACCACAATAAACAGGACATGCTGGAGGGATAGATGCCTGTCCCAGAGACTTCCCATATTCTGGAACAAGCTACCCATCTATGTCAGGCAAAGTTCCTTGTTAGAACTCTGCAAGAAAAATCTTGATGAGTGGATGGGAAATAGAATATACATCCCGGGGATCACTTCTGTAGCTCTGCTCAACAGGGGCACAGGAAAATAACTTTCTTGGCTGGTGTAAGTCAGGGAACCTTGTTGGCTAGGCTTACTTAGGCCTTTGGGCCGATAGCCTACTACCAACCTATGAACCTATATGCAGAATAATTTTCTTACTACTGTTATACTCTTCCATAATAGTCCTCAAAAGTTCATACTGCACTGTATCAAAAGCTTTATTTAAATCTCCTGTCATAATCATGGTTCTATCAGTCCTGTTTATAACATCATCCATAGTTCCCCTTACTATGAATAATAATTCCTGGCATCCTTTTCACTTTAAGCTATATTTGCTATCTTCTCTACTTTTCATGTACTTTCCATTCTCTTTTGAATTATTTTCATAAAAAATATTATAATCTGTATTGTTCAATACTATAGATCTCCAATTTTTAACTTTATTTTATCTTCCTTTTTGTACACAAATGTAAGTATACCACTGCATAAATCTCTTTACATAGAACCTTTATTTAACCACAAACTCATAGTCTTTAAAAAATAATTTCTTCTGCCAGTCTGTAAAATTTGTATAAAATTGGTATTCTATTCCATCTGATTCCTGGAACTGACTGTAAATTAGTACTTCTCTAGTTCATACAAGGAAATCTAATTTTCCAATTCATTGTTTTATTTTTGTGTCAATTTTTTAATATACCATTCCTTTTTTTAATATTCTATATTGAATCATTTTCTTTACATAATTTATTGCAATGATCATAATTTGTTCCTGTGCTCTTCTTACCTATCCTTTATCATTTTCCATTATACTAGTATTATCTTTAATTAAGCTACTGAAATAAGCTGATACCTCTTTCTTTAAATAATATTTTTTTAATTTTCTCTCAAAAAGTATCAATTCTTTCACATGATATTGTCTACTGTTCCTTTACAAATCATTTAAAGTAGCTGTACACATTGTCTTAGAATTTATTTTTTTCAGCTTTTCTTACATCTGACTGCCATATTAAAAACATTTTTATATTTTTCTTTCAAATCTAGCCACCAGTCTGACCATTGTTTATAACATACTCTAGAGGAAATGTGATCTTTCCATAAACACATGCTTATTTATTTTTTATTTTCATCCCATAATTTCTGATTTATCCTTTTTATTCCTTTTCCCAGTCAGATATACTCCACATTTTCTTCCATTTCTGCTCATATGGCAGAGTGATCTAAGAAGCCTGTTATAACTGTCTCTCCATTAGCTATATTTAAAACTTGTGATATAATGAAAGAATATTTTCCCATCTTATATACCTCAACTACATTCCCACAAGTTATTATTTCAAATCATTAATTGCCACATTTTATAACTTCAAAAATTTTCTTAACATCATTTCTTTTCTTCTTCCTTTTCCTCTTAAATCACAATTAAAATCTCCCATTAATATTATATCTATATTAATTACTACATAATCCAAATGTTTTTCAAATAAATTTTCTGTTTTTTTACTTGTAACATAGGCATAAAGTGCTAAAATTCTATATACCTTTTTATGCCATCTGAGCGCTACAGTAGTTAATCTTTCCATCGTAACCAATGTTATGTTCAATATTTTCCCTAACTTTCGGCAAAGTGCAGCTATGTCCGAACACAGTTCCTCCCAAAAGTGTCTTTGTTTGCTACCTTTCTTCTTATGTCAAAGGTTTTACATCTTCCCATATCATTACATCAACATCACATCTCATCTATGACATCAATTTAGAATGCTTATTCTTCCACTTATATATTTGATACTATTTACATTTACTGAATGTACTCTAAAGTTGTATTATATCTCTGTTGTAGCTTACCAAAAGTTGTGCAATATTAATCTCATTGGCATTATCTATCTCTTTTCTTTTTCTCTTTTACAATTATCCCTTTAAACTTTCTTTTTCTGTCTCCTAACCTTTTGCCAATAGAATTCTTTTTACTTTTCACTATTTTCCAATTTATATCTTCATCATCAATTATTTCATAACCTTCTTCTATACTATCTTCTGTTTAATTTTTCTCTTTATCCTTTTTTTATTTTACCCTGATCTTGGTTCCCTGTTTCTTCTTTATCTTTTATTGTGACTGTTTCCTCTCTTTGTATACTATCCTCACTTTTGTTTTCTTCTTCTTCTACATCATTTTTCTCTATATTACAGTCCATCCATAAATGCTCAATTTTGTTAAATTTATAACATTTCATTTCACACTTTTTTGCATCATGGCCTGTTTCTCTACAAATATAACATTTCCTCTTATCTTTAATTACTTATCAAATGATCATCTTTCCCACATAAAACATCCCCATAAAATGTCCCCAATATTTTACAACATCTATGTAGTAACATTTTATCACACTTATCACACACATTCTACATTTATCACACTATGGATATGAACATTTTTTCATTCTCCATTTTCAATGCAATATGAAAATTTCATTCCCCAGTCCATAATTCTCTGTTATCATAGCCTTTGGTGATGTCCATAACTTATTTACAAATTTTGCTTGTGTGTGTCTTTAATGTCTGTTTTTCAACTTCAATTTGAAATTAAACATGCATTTTTTTCTGTGAAGTGCTTTGCATCATAGGAATTCCATGGATTACAGTTCTTTGTCTTTTCATACTCCCTCAAAAAGACTTTCCAGAACAGAACCAGTCTCAAAAATAATGTTCCAAAATTGTTCTTTATGATTGCAAATAAAAGTTATTACCTCCTGAGCCTTCACTCACATTGGGACCATTAAATTATCTCAAATGTCATACCTATCCATTTCATTTTCTTCTTTGTTCTGAATTCTCACCAACAATTTTCTTTGTTTTTTGTTATTCCATTTACTTTATTCACCTCTCATCAGTTTCCCTGCAGTTTCATTAACAGTCTCAGCATATCATTTCTTTGTCTGGCAATCTTCTTTCAAAAATAGCTTTTTACCCTCAAATTGAATTTTGTCTATAATTTCACCCCATGAAACATCTTCTCCTTTTTCTATCTCACTCACCAACAATAATTCACTCAAAATATCATCCCACAACCCTCCTAACTGTAGGATTGTCATAACATATTCATCATTGTTCAGAACATTTGCTTCCAATAAATCAAATTTGCTATGTCAGTTCCTCAGAATCTTGTACAGTTTCAAACACTGCACAGACATTTCACCTCTTTGCTATCCTTCATTTTAGGTCTCCTTGAGTGCTGTTCTCGCAGCCACCTCTGCATTAGAAATGGAACAAGCACTCACCTATTGAGTAGGAAAAGTTCACTGGTGCCCTGGCCATATTTCCCCTAGTACTATAAATACCACCAAAGTTCTCCACTGAAAATAGGTCTCTAGCCAAGAGATACTATCCTGGTAAACAAAAAATAAGGAAATAAATAAAATTTCAAAAGATCGTCTGTCCACAATATCAAAGTGCTAAAGTTCAACAGTCAAAACCATGAACAACAAAATAACAATAAAAGAAGAAAGAAATACAAAAAAAGGCATCTTTTTCTGGCAGAGGACAAACCTCTGTACCTCCACTTCCCATACATAATATATATATATATATATATATATATATATATATATATATATATATATATACCAGATCTCCAAATCTGCGATTGCCCCACATTACAGAATGGGCACCCCACCCCCCAGTCCCAGAAATTTTATCAATGAGTAAAAATGCTGGATAAATATTTTGCCTTTCAAACTTTTGTAGCTTGAGATTGTGGGCCATCAACCTTCTGACATGTACCCTCTCAGAACGCACTAGTTTAGTTTGATTTCCTGGTGCAAACAGGTGAAACAACTGCCACGTGCTGACCTAGGGTAGACAGAATGTCTTGCTGCCTTTTTATTTTCTTTGCAGTACACTCCTGCTTGGTTCTAGCTGTATCATGTTTGGATTTATTTCTTTTTTGAGAAGAACAACGGGAGACATGGTGGAAGGGAGAACGGAGAGGCAAACTGAAGAGATTGGTGTGGACTGCAATATACTGAATCATTCACCAACCACTCCAGTAGATGGAAGACATGGTAGAACATACAGTAAAGTTAACAGAATTTTATTTAACAACAGTGACAATCCATTACTTAAATTAGACTTCTTAGACGGAGTGGTACAAACTGAAATGATTGATGATGAAAGAACGAATGTTATAGACATGAAAAGATTCTATAAAGAACTGAAAGAGATGGAAATAGTATATATGAACTCAAAAGATTGCAATGGCAATGACAGCATTTAGAAGCATGTCTACATTTCAAAATTGTACCGAGAGGCCTGAGAATTCTGCTAATGCCCTTGCAAAGCAATTCGGAACCGGAATTGCTAAAGAAATGGCAGAGTCTTGACCTAGAGCATAGCCGAAGTTATATGAAATTAATTATGGAACATTTTAAACCTAGAGAGAATGAGCTTGTTAAAAAAGTTGAAAGTATGCAAGCACATCTTGAACAAAATTTCGGCAATGATGTATGTCAATCTAAATTAGATGAAGCATGCTATAAAATATCTCTATATGACAATAAGTTAGAGCAGATAAAAATCAAGAAAATAAGGAGATACTACGCTGATTTTACAAGAGGTGATGTATTCATGTGGTCAAGAGAGTATAATGGAGAATATCAGGTTTCAAGGAACAATGAATTTCAGCAAGAATGTAGGGATAAAGTGCCACAGAATAATCCACGCAACGATGTACATGGTCGGAAGAAGATAAATAAAGATAGAATAATAAATGAGAACAGACAAAGAGAGAATGATGAAAGGGCTGAAGAGCCGAAAGGTACATTCCATCAAGAAACAATGCCCATGATTAATCAGACATCAGGAATAATGATTGATAATGAAAAGAGAGTGGGCAGAAACAACAGACCAGGTGCTGTATCAAAAGCTGTGGTAAAAGATGTGGGTTTTCCAGTTTTTCCCCTAAGAATAAGAGAGGTGAGAAGCAGAAAGGAAATGAGATCACTAAGCAGGGGGAGAAAAAGGAGAAGGTCATATATGGAAGAGAAATAAATGAAGAAATTAATGATAGTTTGGTTTTTAATTTGTCATCCCTTCAGTTAAATAATGCACATAAGAGTATTCTTAACAAGGGCCTCAAATTTATACCTACAAGAGGTATGGAAGAGAATGAAGCAATACTGAGCCTGAAGATGTTTGGACGAGATGTTATGCTAAGAAACATGTATAAGAATAATAAAGGAATGGAGTTAGACCTATTCAGGAAACCAAGTTGTTTTGTACCACAGAATAGTGCAGTTATGGATACTTTCCTGAATGTATGTGAAAAAGATATCTTGGAACATATACAGAACAATAGAAAAAGGTCCTTCAATATTACAAAGGAAGAGAGACAGGCTCTAAAAGAATTAGAGGAAAATAAGAGTCTAACAATTAGACCTGCTGACAAAGGGGGAGGTGTGGTTCTAATGGACAGTAATAAATATATAGAGGAAGTAACAATCTTATTACAGGATGTTTCCTCATATAAAGAAATAAACCACTGTGACCTAGAGAAGATCAAAATGAAGATGAGGCTGCACATAGAAGAAATGAAAGAAAGAGGTCAAATATCAGTTGAGCTATGTAATTATCTGCAGGTGGAGTTTCCATTGATTTTGGCATTTAAATGTCTTCCTAAAATACATAAGAATCCACAGAGACCACCAATGAGGCCTATTGTGGCAGGGGCAGGTTGGATCACTGAACCAGCCTCTATATATGTGGAGAACCACATTAAGAAAGAGCTAGTAAAAGCACCAGCAGTTCTGAAAGATACGGAAGCATTTATTGAGAAATTAAGTGTATACATGAAGAACAAAAAAGATAAAAAGAAACACTTAATGGTTTGTATGAATATCAAGAGTTTATTTACAAGCATTCCCAATAATTATGGCATAGCCGCATTAAGAGAATTCATGTTGAATAAAGGAGAATATGAAGAAAGTAAAATCACAGTTGTATGTGAGTTAATGAAGCTGATACTTGAGAGCAATGTCTTCATTTTCAACATTAAATACTATATACAACTATGTGGTGTGGCAATAGGTACACCATGCGCCAACAGCTATGCCAACATAGTGTTGGCGCAATGGGAAGATAAAGTAATATATCGAGACAATCCTTGGAAGAAATGCTTAAAGTTATATCAGAGATTTGTAGATGATATTTATTTTCTATGGGAAGGTGATGTCATGGAGCTCAACAATTTCCACAGATATTTGGAGAATAGCACCAACAATTTGAAGTTTACTATTCTGAGCAATGAGAGTCAAATGGACTTTTTAGATGTGAGAATATTACAAGATGAAGAAGGAAACATAGAAACCAGCTTGTTTAAAAAAGAATGTTGGAAGAACAATATACTACCAAGGAATAGTATGCATCCAAAATATACATATAGGAATGTCATGAGAGGTCAATTCTTCAGAACATCCAGGATACATTCGAATGATGCAACCCTTGATAGAGCTATGAATGATATGTCTGAACACTTGGAGGCGAGAGGATACAGAGAAAAAGAGATAGTGAGAATGAAACATAATGTGCTATTAGAAAGAGAAACGAGAGGCAAGCCATACCTTAAAAGAAAACAAGAAGGTGCAGATTTAAGAAACAACAGGAATGAGCAAAGAGAAATTAAAATGATTCTTACACATACAAAAGATACTGAGGAGATATGCAATATTATTTGAAGGAACTGGAAGATACTGTTGTCAAGTGAGGAATGCAAATAAGTAATTGGAGAATTATCTAAGTTTGGTTATATGAATGCAAGTAATC
Source organism: Protopterus annectens (assembly GCF_019279795.1). Classification (NCBI taxonomy): domain Eukaryota; kingdom Metazoa; phylum Chordata; order Ceratodontiformes; family Protopteridae; genus Protopterus; species Protopterus annectens. Next base: position 798,172,037 of record NC_056729.1, read on the forward strand.
TGAAGAATAGACTATGCAAAGAAGATTATCTAGTACCATACATCAACTCTGACAGAACAGGGACATTTCCATGTAGCAGGTATATATGCACAGAGAATAGCTTTGAACATCCTATTACCAAAAATAAATACACCTGTAGTTTCTATGCTGACTGTAATACAAAAAATATAGCATACCTGGCCACATGTTCATTGTGCGACCATTTTTATGTTGGAAAGACAGTAAGACAACTCAAGGGGAGACTGTCCAAGCATATAAGTGATATCAGGCTCAAAGACTATAAGAATCCTCTTGCCAAACATGTTAGGGACAATGAAGGAAATAATTTTAAGTTTAGAGTGCTCAGAATTGTTTTCATTTCAGAAAGGGGAGGTGACACCAATAATAGATTGGAACAGGAAGAAATGTATTGGATTGGAAGACTACAAGCCCACAGGAGACCAGGATTGAACACTACATTTCCCATTAAACCATTTCTAAAGAAGCGTGGTCTGAGAAGATGTGTGTGATGTGACATCATCAGTCATCTGGCACTCTATTGGCAGAGAGCAATTTTTAAACAGGCATCAGCTGCACAGCATACATGGATCTGATGAAGGGCCATTGAGGAGACCTGAAAGTGCTTATCCTTTGTTTTGTTCTGTTGTTTTTATTTTTGTTTTTATTTCTATTCTTAAGTCATTGTTCGATGTGAATGAATACTTGATGGTTTTAATGAATGCAGTTGTTGCCTATGGTAATGGAGGTGAACTGCACTTGCCGATATACAAGTAGAGCTGATCACATACGTTGTGCTTGGGAAGATAAACATATCTGAAATGTCCATCTTATGGCTGTTTAACCAAGTGCTTTGCTGAGCTTTTATCTGTGGACAATTTTTTTTTTAATTACAATCATCAGCAAACACCCATAGGTGTTCAAACAAGCAAACTTTTGTGTTGAAAAGTGGTAGTGGAATATATTTGCCCTGGCCGTGGTCTCAGTGCTGCTTGTTGGTGTATATATATATATATATATATATATATATATATATATATATATATATACCAAATCTCCAAATCTGCGATTGCCCCACATTACAGAATGGGCACCCCACCCCCCAAGTCCCAGAAATTTTATCAATGAGTAAAAATGCTGGTACTTTTGTAGTTTGAGATTGTGGGCCATCAACCTTCTGACATATAACCTCTCAGAACGCACTAGTTTAGTTTGATTTCCTGGTGCAAAGAGGTGAAACAGCTGCCACATGCTGCCCTAGGCTAGACAGAAGGCCCTGCTGCCTTTTTTGAAGTATAGTGGTTGTTAAGCAGTAATGCCCTTTGCATGTCTGACCCTCAATATTTTTACTGGGATTTGGAAACTCAGTTAAAAAATTCATCCTGAGAGTAGTGTGATAAGTCTGGCATTATCTTGAATCATGAGTCAGCAATGGGGAACAAAAAGAAGCATAAATAAATAAGCAAATACATAAATTGACAAAATAAAATGCAGAGATAAACTAAAACATAGATGATGAAATGTGTCTGACATAAACTAACTGGATTAGAACACAGTGTGACCGACACCAATTTGAATAGTGTACCATTGCAAAAGAAGTGACAGACCACATTTTTCTGTATGACATTGCTTTTAATTTCATTTGATCATTCAATTAGATTGTTCTCAGTCAGCAGCACTACTTGCTAAGTTCCCACAAATGATTCAGAATCATTCTATACCTTATGTCATGCAGCCTGTTTCTAAGTTGATTTTCTTACGGTATGCACTAAAAAGCAATTGCATTTTTCATATTTTAGAGGTCTGAATGTGAGTTTAGACTGTACTGTTCATAGATGCATAGGCTCAAATGTTTAGTGAACAAGTTTAAGACCCATTGGCCATCAAGAAACTTGATGCCCTGAATTCCACACTGGAACTTATAGGCACCCATGTTGTCATCCAACTCTTTCTTGATATTATGGATTGATGGGATATGTTTACTTAAAACTGAATAATTCATTCCAAAGGGAGGATAGACCCTGAGATATAAATTTGTCACATTTCAATCTATGGTTGATATTAATTTTTATTGAAGCAAAGTGCTCATGTAAAAGTCACTTTTGTGGTATTCTCAGCAAAGGATGTCATACAAAAAGAGGTGCCTTGATGCTCTGTATATCAGCGGTAGGTCTCTAAAAATGATAAGAAACAGAGAAAAGAAAGTTGCTGCAGTTTTTTTTCCCATAAGATGAGTATCGAAACCTTTTTTGCATTCTCAATGCCATCAGAAGTATACTGTCATAATATAGCTTGTGACAAGAAACGCATTATCAGTTGCTTGTTTTTCATAATGAATACATGATATCCTCCTTCAGTGTAAATGACAAAAAAGATATTAAAACAATCAAAACTGACCTCACTATATTCTTAGTAGCTTTAGAAGAATATATTTCTAACAACATTTACAATTTTAAGGTCAGAAAAATCAATCATTTTGAGAACTACAGCAATTCACTTAATGCAAACATCTATCATGTCATCTACCATAATGTCTCTTCAGAATTATGTGCCTGGCTGCATGTACTGATATTAACTATTTATATGAGCATTTGCTTATATTATATAATACACATGTATTTGAAATTCTTACAATATTATCCAGGCATGCCATTTAAAAATGCAAATTTAAGATTCTGTAACTCTGCCAAAAGAAAATAAAATGATTTTGTTTTAAGGGGTCTGCTCCCATATTAATTATTTGGTGTTATTTTTGGATGAATGAATATTTACTTTTATTTTATGAGTGTAACAGTAGTGAGACATCTGTCATACTGTGAATTATTCTGCTTCCAGCTACACCTTTGAGTTTATGCTTATTCACTAAAATTTCATTTTTAAAGGACAGATATGCAAGTAAATAAACTTAAGTGGTAATGTATAACTTAGTTTTTTCATTCATTCATTCATTCATTCATTCATTCATTCATTCACTGAGGCATTTATTCTATCTCTGATAACTTGCTTCATTCAATTCAGGATAAAAAAAAAACAATCCTGGGAGTCAGTGGGTACAAACCAGTGAGTTAACCCTGAGTGGAGTGACTACCACACTTCATGATACGCACAGATATACATACTCATGTGTCACACATACAGATTCACCCGGGATGCATCATTGGTATGTGACATCAAACTGCAGTACTTGACAAAACAACATGCAGACACATGGTTGACATGCAGATTCAACACAGGAAGCACCCCAGCTAGGAAATGAACTCGTGAATCAAGCATCATTTAAGCACAGCACTCACTGCAGCACTAAGTACACTTTATTTAGTGTTTAAGTATGTAGATAATATTTTATATGAATTTTTAAAATAACACTGAAATAAATAAGTAAATAATCTAATAAAATAATAGTGTATATTAAAAGAAATTAAAAGTATATAACACATTATAATATAACAGTAGTACCCATTTGTTAACTAAGTAGGCCCACTGGACACACAGTCCCTTTTCAGGGGCTACCAAGGATCACTATTTGGTAAAGTGACTTGCTCAACTTCACACAGTAGGCAAAGATGGTGGAGGGAATCAAATCCTTTGTCGTAGGAAGTACAGCTCACATCCCTAATCCTCAGCACCAACTGCCAGACTCAAATAAAGGCTTCTCCATTAAGACTTGGGGCTGAAAAAGAGACCTTTATTATTTTAGTATAACACTCTCCCAACTGACCTATTTTGGCTCCTTTAGTATATGTTTTTTTCATGTTGAATCATAATAAAATAAAATGGCTAAAGTCTAAAGTATAAACGGGTCTATATTTAAATATCGAAACCTCACTTACGCAAATACCTAAACACCGACACATGAATAGCGAACCGTGAAAACACCGAACGTCCTGGTGCACGAAATTCGAAATATCGAATTGTCATAGTTGGCCAACCCCACTGCCCACTACTTACTACCTACCCAAACAAAATAAATAATCCACACTTCCTCATATCTACACTTCACCCATATATCCCATATCCTAATCAAACATTCACTACACACAAATATATCTAACTAAACAACACCCAACTATGGGAAAAGTATTGTATACATTCAGCTACACAACTTTATTACTATACATACACTTAACATAACCCTACTTCTAACCCTAAAGTAAAGGTTGCATGTATTACTATGTATGCACTTACCTTAACACGCACCCTAACCCTAATGTCCATAACTATTGCACATTTATGTTAGGGAGCTATACCAGATAAGGGCCAACTATGACAATTCGATATTTCGAATTTCACGCTTCAAGACGTTCAGTATTTTTGCAGTTCGCTATTTATGTGTCAGCATTTAGGTATTCGGGTAAGTGAGGTTTCCCTATTTTAATATAGACCCGTATAAACAGAGCTTAAGTACTCAATTCATACATATGTAACTTTAGGTTTCCTTAACTTAAACTGCAAAAAAATAAGGTTTGTGAAATGGGGGGGTATGAAGAAAAGTTAAATTTAGCATAAGTTAATCAATATATTTTCTTTTTGTATTTGATTTCTTAACATTTTTATTGCAGTTCTTGTTCTGAAATTATTTTGAAGGTTCTGAAAATATGAGCTGAAGTCATACTAAGCTAAAGTGGCATTGCACTGAATTATACAATCTTTTTATAATCCAGCAAAAGAAGTAGTACAGGCATAATTTTAAGATGCTGGATGATGGAAGCTGCCAAAATAGTGCAGGACTGAAGCAGATTTTGATATATAGCACCACAGGCTAGAAAACTGCTTCAGCAGAGTGATGTTTTTCTTCTTCTTTTTCTACTTCCTTGATCAGCTGAGCAGTTTTTCATTTTTGAAATGGCAAAATTAGTTCATAATAAAGTTTGGCACAGGGAAATGAGTTTGGCTGGTTTTGGCTTCACCCTTTTTTTCTGCATTTGTTTGTCCTTGTTATGCCTCCATCTAACTATCAACAGGTCTCTGAGGCTGCTTGTATAGCTCATTTAAGTTAATGACCCCATTAGTATACTAATTGGTACTGAATTAGTAGTGAGTTAAGGGAGGTGGTATAGAGTACAGCAGAAAGTAACATTGTATGTTCTCTTCTAATCATCAAGGTCACTTCTTCACCATTTCTAAAAATGCTTTTGCATTAGTTAAAATCCTTTCTTAAAGGGATATAATAAATATGATGACTAAAATTGCTGCCATTTCATTATATCTAATTAAAAAAATGCAGTGCTATGGTCTTGATGTTGTACCACTTAAACTCCAAACATTAAGAATTACTGGCTTTTAAAAATCATAAGAGGAGGGATATTTTCTTATTTTTCACAAGATAAAGGCCTTCATATAGAAGATCTTATATAGTTAGTGATAAATCTTTGTATAGGCTTAGTTTATGTATTTAGTAAAGTAAGTATGCAGAGCAGGTCTGACATTATGAGGAACATCCACAAACCTAAATCTGAGGATCAAATTCATAGCTATTTGCTTAAATCATATCAGTAGAGAGGTATGCTTTGCTTTTAGCAGCCCTTTTGGGAAGCATTATTAGCTGCAAAGCTAGAGACATGGCCAAGTGTTTTTTTTTTTTTAGACAACACGTTGACATAAACAATTTCATTAGCCCTGACATTAGACTGTTAGACTGGACGTTTCCTCCTGCGTACTATTATTGCAGTGTTTTCTGTTTTGGATGCGATACTTCATGTATGGCATGGACAGGCAGACGAAGTCCAAAAATATGTAGATATTGTATTCTAAGATGTGTGACATCATGCTTAATAATTTCTGATTAAAGGAAAATCACAGCCACAGACTCAAAAAACATGCTTATTTCATCATGGTTTGGTGCTTCCTACATTTTAATACCACCCTGGGAGTATTTACAGGTTTTTAAATAGTTTATACATAATTTTGAGTCAGACCAAAAATGGTCAGGCATCTTGAAGTAATTCTGATAGTTTAGTCTGCTTCTAGGTGTCTCACAATGCAGTGCTTGTCTGTAAACAATTACATCACATAGGCCTCTTCTTCCTAAAGCTCCTGTCACTGCATTAATTTTGAATGCATAAACTACTGTCTTTCAGTCAGTAAGTTTTAAATAACATGTCTTGCCATTCAATGACTACTTAAAACACAGACAGTGCAAATGCCACAGAACAGACTTTTAAAGTGCTTTTTACTGCTGATTCTTTTTAGAATGGCTAAATTGCATTCTTTTGTGAACCTGACTTGCACTACTTTCACTCATTTCCCATCCCTTTTTGTACCTAACTTCCCCAGCTGTCAAAGTGCTAGTGGTAATTTCAGCTGTTACCTGCTGTGATTGACAGCTTGAAGCATGACCTTTAACTCATGTATGCTTCCTTGTTCCAACCTTTACTTTCTGTATGGGTAAGGGAAGAACCAGGGAGCTGTGACATCACAGCATGTGTGGGTTTTTAGGGCAGTCATAGTGATGTCAGTTTTGGGAGATGGAACTGGCCAGATAACTACATGTATTCATTGGTCATGATGACATCAATGAATTGGAGACTGCAGCAAGTTTTCCAGGGTGGGTTAAAAGTATTTTGAAAGAGAAACCACCACAATATAGTAAGGTACTGTTCTAGTGGACAAAAACAGTCAATTTAAAATATTTTAAATGCTGCATTCTTATTTATTCATAGGAGAGACAGTAAATAGGGAGAAAAGGGACAGAGAATTTGAGCATTTAATAATAAAATCACATCGTTGCCCTTTAAATATGGTGTAAGGATGCATAGAAAGATACATACCAGTAATACACAGATAAGAAGCAACTGTCAGAAACAGAAACGAGAACTGGCAAAACCAAAAGGAAAGAATCAATGTTACAGTAATGAAATATTATTTTCATTTGCGTAACATTTTAAATAAAATAGGAGCATTTCTATAATGTTAACATTCTGTTATGGTGCATTTACACACAATGGTAGAATGCTTTATTGGAGTTGCACCTTCTATGTTCTCTAATAAAGATTTGCATAAGCAAACTAAGGGGAGACATAATATATGCATTAGAAGATAATCACATGTTGAGGAAAGGACACTGCCAGTATATTGTCTTCCCCCTCTTCCCACAAAGCTGCATACTGCTACCACTGGCACAACTCTTCTTCTAAACTAATAATCAGTAGAATGCTCCTCTAATACATCATTTGCCTTCATGAGGCCCTCATCTACTTCTTATCCTAAATTGATATCTCTCTGACCACCATATATCTCACTTGCATATCTTCTGTGGCATATTCCTCCAGTGTTGGATAAGTGCAGCATGGTCTCACCCAAACACTATTTTGGACCATGTATAAATACACTGTTTTTTGGATTCAAATTCCTGATTGTTTTAAATGTAGGTTAAACTACCAGACTGCTTTAAATCATATTTATTGTTTAATAATTTATTGTTTAATAAAGCAAATTTTGTTTGAGTATGTTTTGAATTTATAGTCTTCAGCTTTTTTTCCAATGCAAAGAAGTGAAATGAAATTTATTAACCAATACTAACAAACTTACTTATATCAGAACATTTCAAGCATAACAGACCACTCAAACTGTTGCATTTTAATCCACGTATGTCCATATTCATCAATTATGGTAAGTTTGACTCAGTACGTATCACATGTCTGATTGTGATAAAAATGTCCAAAGTGAAATATTTGAAATTGATTTATACAAATGCACATCAGCCATGAAAAACTAAAATAATGATCTAGGCAGAGATAGTCATTTTCATGTATAAGCAACTCCCATACCCAGTAATTATACCTGTATTGCTGAGTGTGTGCAACTAAGATGTCTGTGGAAAAAAAATATGGCAACAGTAATGCATTTCAGTTTTGTTTCAAACAGGCACATAGCACCCAGTGTAAAGTATTGCAACTTACTTCTACCAATTGCACACTGACCTTGCAAAACTAATTTGCATATACAGATGCTCATGTACTCAGCAAAAACAGTTGTATTGTATCTTCTGTTTAAAATGAACAGATGTCAAAAAAGTTTATTTTCATCTACAAGCACCCACCCAGCACATGTAGCCACTTTGTTAACTAAGCATGCTTCACTAAGACATCTGATTGTGTAAAACATAATAGCCACAATAATGTATTTCAGGACTGTTTCACACAAACTCCCAAATGCAACAGTAAATTAATCCGACTTACATCCTACAAAATGCATATCTGTCCTGTAGAGCAATATTAAAGAATGTTTAAAATGAGCAGATGACAAGATTTTAAATTAATTTAATCTACAGACTTCCCACCTAGATATGTTGCTAATGGAGTACACTTCAGACATCTAATTGTGATGGAAATAATGGTTATTATAGTAATGTAATTCAAGTTTTTTCACACAAGCACATACTAAGCAGCGTAGTCACAATTAAGTATTGTAACTTAATATTACACAAATACTAGTTTTGCTTACCCAGATTAATGATAATTTTAAATGAATAGATGACAAGGGTGTAAGGTACTTTTATCCACAGAAAACTCCATCTCCATCAGCAGTTACAGTCACTTTGTTCACTGTGAACACTCTAAAGATCTGATTATAATACAAATAATGGCAAAAGCAAGCACATGTCAACATTTTTCCACAAAAACAGTTGCAAGAGTAAAGAATAAATCAGGGACAAATGTAATGAGGGGAGCAAAGGTTCAACATAAAGTGTAATTTTTAGATATGACTCTAATTCACTAAAGCAATATGCATTTTCTGAGCAATAAGAAATCTTTGATGTCTAGCATTACTGAATGACTGTAATCTTCCGTTACTTAGAAAACAAAGCATTTATAAGGGACAGAAGAAAAAAAAAAACTGGGACAAAAATAGGGATGTTCTATATGATCAGAGACAGTTGGTTGATAGGATACTAACTCATTTCTTAAAAATCACATTACTCAGTCAAAAAACAGAATACTGATCTAACAACAACAGTCAATTATTGTCATATGTAGACAGCGACAATACCCAGCAATTATGCCTACTTTGTTAATATATGAGACATTTTTGCATCAATATGTATGTTCTGAACATTAAATATATAAAGCTCAAATATCTGGCAGTATTGACTAACTTTAATCCCTGGAGTTTAACAAGATAAGCAAAATTGTAAACAAGGGAAAGAGCAAAAATATGAGGCAAAATCAGAGACAGTTAAGTGTTATGGTATTGACTTGTTTCACAAAAATCATATTAGTCCTGCCATACCAGAATAATGATTAGTTACAAACAGCACCATCACCCAGTATTTATAGCTTCTGCAGCACAGTGGTACAGCTGTTAGCATTGTCACCTCACAGCAAAAGGATATCTGATTCGATTCTCAACTGGTGTACATTCTGTGCAGAGTTTGCATGTCCTCCAGCATTTGTGTGGGTTTCCTCCCTCATTCCAAGGACATGCATCTGGAGCATTTCTCCTTGGGCCTCCACTGAACATTCCAAGGACATGCATCTGGAGCATTTCTCCTTGGGCCTCCACTGAACATTCCAAGGACATGCATCTGGAGCATTTCTCCTTGGGCCTCCACTGAACATTCCAAGGACATGCATCTGGAGCATTTCTCCTTGGGCCTCCACTGAACATTCCAAGGACATGCATCTGGATCATTTCTCCTTGGGCCTCCACTGAACATTCCAAGGACATGCATCTGGATCATTTCTCCTTGGGCCTCCACTGAACATTCCAAGGACATGCATCTGGAGCATTTCTCACTGGGCCTCCACTGAATATGGCTGATGTGTCAGTCAGACTTTCCAGGTAAGCAAATGTTAAAATAAAAAAAAAATACTTTTTATACAATAACAGGTTTTGCCTCAGTAAGTATTTTCTAAAGAATAAGTAGCTTTAAACTTTAATGTCTAGCATTATCAACTGACTTTAATCCTCAGTGATTTACCAGAAATTGAAATGTTTTATGAGACAGACTAGGGTAAATATATGTGAAAAATCAAGGACAACAGTGAGTTACAATACCAGTGTGCTTCATAAAATTCACATTAGTCCTGCAGAGACAGAATAATTCTCAAACAACAGCAAATGCTCATTTGCATGTATAGACATCACCTGTACCTGGCAAAAAAAAAAAGTTGTGATGCTTCAAGGTACATACGAACCAACCTGTTATAAAAATCAATACTCAGATGGGTTACACTGTGAATGTAGTTGCTCCCTTTAGAATACCTGAGACAGAAATCATAGATGGCCATGTACAGTTACATTTTGCTGTGCTACTGTAAAACACAATACCCTCAATAAATAAATAAATAAATAAATAAATAAGCAAAGGTTCACAGGCAGCTAGAGAAACTTGTAAGTAATCACTGTTCATAGTGTGCCAAGTTCCTGATTAATACACTCTTGCCATTCTCAATATTTTAATTCACACTCAGGGTAGTGCGTATTCTGCTTTGAAGCAAGCCATACTGGCAGCAGAGTCACATACATACTACAACATACTGTAAAATATAAGAAAGAAGATGCATTGCTTAAGTTTAGTCACACCATAACTGCAAGTCATCCCAAACAATAACCGAACAAAACCTGTCGTGATTTAATCATTTTGATGCATATTCCCATTCTCTGTGAATGAGGATTTTGTAGTCTGCTTTATTGTTTTGAAATTCTGGGTTTTGCACAACTTTCACATTTTGTCTCATTGGCTTTAACATTAAATCTATAGTTAGGCTACAAGGAGAAAAAAAGGGGCTTGACAGCAGCTCTCTTCCTATGTCAGGAAAAAAAAGTCCATACGATTGTAATTTAAAACACTCAAGGCAGCACTTGGTTAGCCCATTTATTTAACATATAAATTCAATTTTATTTATACAAAATACTGAAGAGTTGTTATTGAGTGGCATGCTCACCATAGGACTCCCTGGAACTGTAAGCTCTAGCTGCCTGTATCACCTTTATTATAAACTGCCACTATATTTCTCTCTGTCTCTTCAGACACAGATCTTCCTGTATCTCATCTCACACTAATGTCTTCTCTATCTATAAAGCATCACCTCTATCATGAGGGTGTGACTGGCAGCAGAACATGGTGGTATAAATTTCCTCTAGCTCCCTAAGCCCTTGGCCTGCTTGCTGTACTCTGCCTGAATATTGCTGATCTCTGTCTGCATTTTATTTTGAATTGAAGTTTTTCATTTAAGGTTTGGTTACTTCTATTTTGTATCTTATTCTTTTATTAGATTTGTTCTGTTTTATGTTTTCTGTTCGTTGGAGTTTTTAGAGGTCTTGCTAGAGTTAGACAAGTTAGCAAAGACTACCCTTGCAAACAGTGAATGACATCAGCTAATTAGTGGGAAGAGCTGAGAAATAGCATTTTTCATTTAGCTAGAAGTATTTGCAGGCATCTCTATTTAGCTGTAGTGCTTATCTGGCTTGCTGTACTCTGCCTGAATAATGGGGATCTCTGTCTGCATTTTATTTTTCCCACTTACACTCCCAACTGTTGTTGTAATCTTAAACTTGGTGGCTTTTCAGTTGCCCACTCCTGCTATAAATCTGATTTCAGACATTCCTTCCCGTCCCATATAATCAGTTCATTCTACAGAGTACAGAGATATTATTTGGAAAGGCCCACCTCCTTAGTTTTTTAACCTTGAATTATCTTATGTTTCCTCCCTTTCCACTTAACTTTAAAAAATGCAATTTATTCAGATGCTTTTACTGCATTTGTGCTTCTTCCTACTTTATTACTTTATTTTGCTTTTGCTGCTTGTTCTTAAAAGGGTTCAGTTGCATTTATTCTGCTACATTTTTTACTGCTTGTTACTAACCTGATTAAATTGTAACTGCTATTCTATGCCTCTTATTTTGGTTTAACCACTTGAGCTTCAGGCCAGTTATTTTACATGAAGAAGATTTGTGGCCTACACTCTTTTGAGAGGTGGGGCTAGTCAATGCCCTTCCAAGCTGGGAGCAGTTGCTTGAATGCTTATTGTGCATGCTTATGTGAACTGTTTTTTTTTTCTTCCTGAAATTGTTGCACTTTGTTTGCTGTAGCATAGAATAGGTTCATACCTGTTGAATCTATTTTTGATTTTGTAACTTTGGCACTAAACCAGTCCATCTTTTGTTGGAGAGGGTTCCCCTGCACCCTAGTGGCAGGGGTATGCAGTTAGAACTCCTTTGATTGAATGACTGAAGGCTGCTGGAATAGGGCTCAGTTTTGAGATTTTGCATTAGTTAATCTGTTTAAATCAGTTTGCTCTCATTTGCTACATAAGCACCACATTTGCATGGATTTGCACTTGTTTTAGCAAAACTCCACTGAGTTTGGCAACCAGCAATTGCTCTGTTGTATTTATCTGAATATTGCATCTGCTTATCTCTGCCAAACTTAAGTAGAATTTTTCACTTTTGAACTGCATTTTTACCATATCACTGCTTATTTGAGCTGTTTTTTTTCTGAAATTGTTGCACTTTGTTTGCTGTAGCACAAATTAGATTCAATCCTGCTGAATCATTTTCTGTTTGTATAACCTGAGCACTTAACCAGGCTACCTTTTGTTGGAGAAGGTTCCCCTCCACCCTAGTTGCAGGAGTGTGGAATTAGAACTCATCTGATTGAAGGTTACCGGAACAGGGCTCAGTTTTGAGCTTTTTTATTGGTTAATTTGTTTAAATCAGTTTGGTCTTGCTTGCTACATAGGCATCACAGTTGCATGGGTTTGCGCTTCTTTGCGCATTGTGCACTGCCAAGCAGCTGTGGGCACCATTGGCAATTATAGACACAAACATTTCTGCTTGCAAATTTTCCGTTAGTACTCTGCTGGTTCTCCATTGGTGAGTTCTCATGATTGTCCCTCACACTGACAGGTGATACATTCAGCAAAGTTCCTGAGGTACTAGCACAGATCCTACCCACTAGCCCTTCATATTTTTTGTCGACGTCTCCTGTCCTCTGCTTTACTTGTTCCTTCCTGTATTCTCCCTATTTTCTGACCACATCAACTTACCTAGTATTATGGATGGTCAATTTCCCTCAGTTTTTCCAGCCAGCCTGGTCAACATGGGCATGATGAGGCAATGTAGCAATTGCCTCATGTACGCTGGCAACCCACTTCTTCTATTCAACACAAATTCATTATGTGAGAGATGCATCTATATCAAGAACCTAGAAAACAGGCTTTCTCACTCACCAGTCAGTTCATTTGATAGTAAGCAGGATGTCAGCATGCTCACCTCACCTTCTGCACCTACCAAACCAACAACACATAAACCTACATATGCAGAAATCTTTACCAGAAAATTACCTAAACATCAGAGACCTCCCAAACACAAACAGAATTCACATAATACATAATCTGCAGAGCACAGTACACATAATATATGACACACCAGTGTCTCACCAATCAGGCCCCTGAGACATAGCACAAAAAGAAACATCTTAGTCATAGGCGACTCAATTGTGAGACACATAGATGTTCCTCTTAATAGGCTGGATAAGGAAAAAAGTCACAGTCTACTGTCTGTCAGGTGCCAGGATCTGCCACATCACACATACACTCAAGCCTAACAACAATAGGCACTGTTATGACTCCAACATAGTCCATGTTGGTATGAATGACTTGAAACATACCTCAGTGGACTATATGAACAGAGACATGACTGAGCTCACTGATTATGTGTCTCAGGCAGGTATGTCCCTAGCCTTAAGCAGCATTTTACCTTCACCTAGGATGATACCTCAGTAAAAACAAAAAAAATATTGATTTTAACAATTAGCTTAGTTTTTGGTGTCATTCAAAGGGGATCCAGTATCTGTCAGCCTGGGATGACATGGTCAACAGAACTTGATGCTTTGCTAGAGATGGTCTTCATCTGTCACCCCTGGGATTTCAGTTACCAGCAAGGCTCTTGCCACCCCTATAGTGCCTTTTTAAGGCAATGTCTCAAGAACAAAATTCCCGACGTAAAAACTCCATCCAAAAACAACCTCAAGGTTATGCTGCTAAACCCTTGGAATCTAAACAAGAAACTGCACTCACAGGAAGCAGTCCTCACCTTAGAAGATGCTGACATCTGTGTAGTCACTGAGACCTGGTTTAAGGCTGCAGAGAGTACTCCATCTATAACAGGTTACATTTCCTTGCAGATGTTCAGACCAAAAACTGAAGGTATGAAAAATAACGGAGGTGGCATATCAATATTAATTAAAGATAAATACACCTGTAGATTGCTTAAACATCACAGTTCCCTTGAATTACCTCAGGTACAATTGACTGTAGGTAAGAATCCTTTTCAGGTCATTGCCAGCTATAGCACCCCTTTCATGAATCAGGACATCCACTTAGATCTGCTTGAGTCATTCAAGATACAACCAAACACCCTGGTTTTGGGTGACTTTAATTACCCATCTATTGACTGAGTAAATTACAAGTGTTCTAACTCACTTGCCCAAAGATTCTTGGACTTTGTTAACTCCAACACCCTGGACCAGCTGGTTGACACACCTACAAGGGGCTCAGACATCCTGAATCTGGTGCTCACCAACATGGGAGACCTGATCACATATCATGCTTGCTAGAAGTAACTAAAACACAAGACCCCCCCACCCCCACCCCAGCAACAACTAGACTAATAAACTTTTCAAGGCCAATTACAACCTCTTACATGACAGCATAAATAGCTTCATAGTCCCTCCTCCCACTGATGGTACAGACACTTATGCTGAGTTATACAACAATGCTTTATACAAGCACCTGTACAATTGTGTTGTCTCTGCTGTACCTGATAGAGTCAAAGCGAGATCTTCAAGGAAAAAAAAAAACCTGTCTAGTGGGCAACTGCTATTAATAGGCTATATAATAGGAGAAATAAATTTCTGTCTAAGAGTAGGAAGGAACGCTTGCAAAACTGAAAATACCCCCTCCTCAACTGAAACAGGCAAATAAGACTCCTAGTGAAATCCTCCAAAGCTAGCTACAAATCCGGATTAGCTTCCCTAACTAAGGATAACCACAAGGTGCTCTTTAGTTACATCCATAACCTCAAAGGTAAGGCCCAGATTTTCACTGAACTCATAGTTAATGGTACTAAATATACAGACCCTTTAGATATAACAAACCTGCTGGCTGACAGGTTCATTGAAAACTTCACTCCCCCTTCCCCATCGCATACACCCAAAAGCATCCCTAACAACCCACCTAGTATCTCTGAGAAGCAGGTCTTAAATGCCTTCTCCAGGGCCAAAGAAAACAGCCTCTGTGGGACCAGTCAAGATCCCTGGCTGTGTTCTGCATGGGTTAAAACAGGAATTAGCATCATCATTAGGCACACTTATCAATCACACCCTAAGCACTAGCTTCATTCCTGAGGAATGGAAAACAGCTACCGTCATCTCTGCACAAAGTGGGTGCATCCACAGACCCTGAGAACTGTAGATACATTAGCCTGACCAGCCTTTTTCTGCAAGGCAATTGAACAAATCAGCATGGACCTTATTAACAAATATATACAAAACCTCCAAATGTTTGACCCCATGCAGTTTGGCTTTGTCAAGGGGAGATCATGCTTGTTAAACTTGGTGGACTTCTTCGAGACAGTCACCAACGCCCTAGACAAGGGCAAATTTGGGCTTACAGCCTACCTAGACTTAGCCATGGCCTTTGACACAATGCCCCACTCAGGCATCATTGATAAATTCACACAGCTGGGAATCAACCCATATATTGTAAAGTGGGTTGCAAACTGGGTCACTGATAGAACCCATATGATCAAAATAGGGGACTCCACCTCCTTCAGCAGACCTGTAACCAGTGGTCACAGGATCACAGGAGGTTACTAGGCTAATGCCCCCTGGGGCCCTTACAAGCCTAATCATGCTATAGCCTTGTTTCCTTAATGATCAGGAGATACAGTCTATATTAGTACACAGATTTGTGATCAGGACTGGTGTTCCACAGGGATCAGTTCTGGGACCTCTACTGTTCGGAATCTACTTCTACGAACTACAGGCTAAAACTAAAGCACTGTGACTGACAAACTTTCCTGATGATTGTAAACTGGGAGCTATCATTGACCCTAGCAATATCACCATCCTGCAAAATGGTCTTACACAGACTAAGGACTGGTACCAAAGTCATCGTCTTAAGCTTAATGCAAAAAAAAAAATGCATTATCATCCCCTTTGAGTCTTCAAGATCTGTCTTATGTGGACAGACTGAAACCAGTGTCACTTTACTTTCTGTTGTACAGACTGCTCAGAGGTGACCTGTGCTTTGCAAATAAAGCAATCTCTGACCCAACTTTAATGGAAATGCTGCATATTCACAAGTCAAATGGCACACAGGTCACTTGCTCAAAGGACCTTAACCTGGTATGTGCCATCAACAGAACTTGCTGAAGAAATAGATTTGTCTCACAGAGGTTGCCCCACCTTTGGAACAAACTTCCTATTCATGTTAAAAAAGCACCTTGTTGGCCCTATTTAAGTGTAATTTGGACGATTGGATAGGTAACCAGAAATTCACCTCGGGGGTTCCACCTGCATCACTCTTGGGCAAGGGCAATAATTTCTGATTTTAGGGATTGATTCAGCCGATCACCCTTAGAATCATGGGTTGAACTTGGCTAGGCTTGAAATAGCCCTGGGGCCATTAGCCTAGTAACTTCCTATGAGCCTATGATCAAATTCTTTTGTTTTCTGCTTTTTCTTTTTTCTTTTTGTTCATCAGTTTTGTATAAAGAAGTATTTTTTAATATAAGAAATATGGAGGGCAAAGGTAAATTTACCTAAGAGCAACAGGTGATAGCCCAGATTCCTGAAATGTTCTGTGACGTCTCAGTGGAGGCAATGGGCTTTACGACTGTATACATTCACACAACAATGGATGCCTAAAATGCAATTGGACCACTGCCAACCCCAAAGTACATTGCAAAAAAAGTCAGAGTTGCTCAAGAAACAAAAAATAGAAACAATTCAACTAGAAAATAAAGTAGAGGCTTATCAAGCTAATGTGTCAGTCCTTGAGAGAAGAGACTGCAGAGGGAATCTCCAATTAGCTACAGTGCCTGAAACCACTGCTGATGTTGATTTAATTTCTGTTTTCTACAACAACTTATTACTTGCTTTTAATGCCCTCACTGATATGGATTCTGAGGTGAACCATATGCACATAGATGGAAGGAAACAAAACTCTAAAGCTAGTCTTAGGCAAATTGTGCAGAAATTGCACTCCTATTGTGCAAAGGATTTCTTTAAACAATACTTATTTCTTGAATTCTGTTAAGTGATGGGATAATCTTTAGAACTTTATATGATTTTTTCTAAGGATGTTTACCTCTAGTGTTGTACTTTTTCTAAGGGGGGGCCAGGGTGGTACAGTGGTTAGCATTGCTCTCTCACGGCAAAAGGTTCTCTGGTTTGATTCTCCACTGGGGTGCTTTCTGTGTGGAATCTACATGTCCTCCCTGTTATTGCATGGTTTTCCTCCAGGTGCTCTGGTTTGCTCCCACATCCCAAAGACACCCTATAGGTGGATTGGACACTAAATTGGCTGTAGATGTCAGTGTATGCATTTGTGTGCCTTCTGTGGAAGGTTAGGCACCAGGCTGGTAAGTTGACACTGTAAAACTCCACTGCCAATCTTTCTGTGGACCGTTCCACTGTAGTGAACCCCAACCAGAAAAAGCCAAAAAAGTTGTGCAGAAAGAATGGAGGCAGTGATCTATTGTTTCCTGTTCTGCCTTGCTGATAGTGCCAGTTGATGGCAAGAAGTGGTATTTCAACCCCCCTCAAGTTGCACATATATGTTTTGGAGAGAAACAAGCCAGTTCTATGATTAGAGGTGGTGAGCAACAATGAGGGCAGTAAGGGGCAGAAGGAAGTACAGACAAAATGCTTAATCCATCAGGTATGGAAGTCACAGTAGGATCAGACATAAGATATGCTATAACACAAAGATGAGATCAAGAAGCTTAATCTGAAGATTTGCAAGACTGGTACATCAACCCCAAGAGTAGGACATCAACCCCAAGACAGGCAGACTGGAAGGCATGCAACTGATTTCTAATTACTTGAATATGTGAAGTGTTTTCATCATGTACAGCATCTCCAATAAAGAATGGGCTGTAAGCTAGGGGCAGGTAGTGAAAGGCCAGAGAAAACAGTGGTCAGATGAGCTGGGCATAGAAGCTCCTATAACAAAAGGGTTCCCTTAACTTTGTTTAACTGGCATGCGTAAGCAAGAAGTTGCTACACTCACAACTGTAGAAAAAGAGGGGTGAGCAAAAGTACAGTTACATCATCATCTTCTTTCAGCTGTTCCCATTGGGGGTCACCACAGTGGATCATCTGTTTCCATTTCTTCCTGTCCTCTGCATCTTGCTCTATCACACCAACCCCTTGCATGTCCTCTCTTACCACATCCATAAACCTTATCTTAGACCTTCCTCTTTTCCTGTTACCTGGTAGCTTTATCTGTAGCATCTTTTTCCCAATATACTCAGCATCCCTCCTCAGCACATGTCCAAACCAACGTAATCGTGCCTCTCTGGCTTTGTCTCCAAACCTTCCAACCTGGGCTGACCCACTAATATACTTATTCCTAATCCTGTCTACCCTTGTCACACCCAGTGCAAATCTTAACATCTTTAACTCTGCCACATCCAGCTCTAACTCCTGCCATTTTGTCAATGCCACTGTCTCCAACCCATATAACATGGCTGGTCTCACTACCCTTTGTAGACCTTCCCTTTCACTCTTACTGGTACTCTGTCACAAATCACTCCTGACACTTTTCTCCACCCACTCCATCCTGCCTGTACTCTCTTCTTCACCTCTCTTCCACACTCACCGTTACTCTGAACTATTGACCCCAAGTATATAAACTCATCCACCTTCACCACCTCTACTTCTTGCATCATCACTATTCCTCTATCCTCCCTCTCATTCACACATACATATTCTGTCTTAGTCCTGCTGACATTCATTCCTCTTCTCTCTAGAGCATATCTCCATCTCTCCAGGGTCTCCTCCACTTGTTCCCTACTCTCACTACAGATCACAATGTCATTTGCAAACATCATAGGCCACGGGAACTCCTGTCTGATCTCGTCTGTCAACCTGTCCATCACCATTGCAAACAAGAAAGGGCTCAGAGCTGATCCTTGATGTAATCCCAGCTCCACCTTAAACTCATCCGTCCACTCCCACCGCAGACCTCACCACTGTCACACTACCCTCGTACATATCCTGTACCACTCTTACATACTTCTCTGACACTCCCGACTTCCTCATACAATACCACGACTCCTCTCTAGGCACCCTGTCATATGCTTTTTCTAAGTCTACAAAAACACAATGCAACTCCTTCTGACCTTCACTGTACTTCTCCATCAACACTCTCAGAGCAAATATCGCATCAGTAGTGCTCTTTCCAGGCATGAAACCATACTGTTGATCACTAAGACAGCAGTAAATATTTAGCAAAAGTACAGTTACAATAAATAAAAAAAAGAAAAAAAAAAAAAAACAAAGTAAGGCCTTAGTGGAGTGGCTTGGGAAATATTTCAATTAAAAGGCACTTTTTCAACATCCTTTCTTTTACTGGCAAATACTCTCAGGGTATCTCCCTGTATGTTGCTTGTCTCATCAGAATGTCATTGATAAATTGACATTTGCAAAGTCTGTTCCCTTGTCTTTTCTCTTTAGTGCCATTCAGTGACTGGACATTTTATGTTTGCCCTAGAGGACTATTCTGTAAATACTCGTATTGTCTAGATTAATATAAACATTTTAGTTACCTATTTGCATACTGTTCAAAAGTCTGCTTATTGTGTTGAATGAGCTCTTCATCAAATAGACCTTTTTTAGATATTTTATTGTACTTTTCTTTATGTGTTGATTAGGATGTTATACAGAGGCTGCATCTTGAGCAATATTAGGGAGTATATTCTGTAATTTGCTTTTTTTCTCCTTAGCGGTTGGGTGGTACCCTTGTATTGTGTTAGCACTTACATGCACACAACTCCCACTGTTTCTATGGCCCAAAGAGCTGTGTGTAGATCCCTTGTGGATCCAAGGATATTTTCTTACACAGCCATGGATGGGGAGGGGAGGTGGGGGCCTGGAAAGAGTAGGTAGATAGGGTTTTAAAAGGAAGGACAGATCACAGATTCAGATTAAAGTTGCTGTTTGGAATGTGGTTGAGGGCATCATCCAATTAAAAGGTCTCAGATGCAAGGGGAGCTTAGGAGGTTGAAGGTAGATATAGTTATGCTGCAGGACATGCACATTAAGCATTAAGAAGTACTGAAGTGGGGGAGAGGCAGTGGTTGGGTACTAGTAGGTAGTATTACTATGAAATAAGGGAAAAAGAGAAGGGCTGCCATTATGATCAGATGGTGAAGGATGACAGTGTTCATAAGTGGGTAATGTTAAACTTAATTAAAGAAGTGCAGAAAACTAAGGGTAATGCTACTCAATGCCAGAAGTCTAAACTCAAAATGCATGCACTCGAGGCACTCCTCAGTATGGAGAACATCGATATTTGTGCAGTAACAGAAACCTGGTTTAAGGCTCCAGAGAGCACCCCAGGACTACCAAGCTATAACTCATACCATACATTTTGGCCATAGAACCCAGACTGAAACACAAAAGGCTGGGGTGTATCCATATTCATCAAGTATACCCACACCTCCAGGTTAGTGGCGCAGCACAATGCCTCAGAAATCATCCATGTGCAACTAACAACGGGCAAAACGGCAATTCAAATTGTAGTTTGCTACAGATCACCCACCGTGACCCAGGACCCCCATTTCATATTTCTGGAGATACTGGAAAATATGAAGGTCCTACTAAATGCCCTAATATTGGGGGATTTCAATTACCCAAACATTAACTGGGAGAACTACTTAAATACTAACTCCCTTGCCCAGTGCTTCCTAGAATTTATAAACTCGAACAACCTGGATCAACTGGTCAACACCCCCACCAGAGGTGACAACATATTGGACCTGGTCATCAACAACATGGGCGACCGGAGTTCTACACCAGAGGTCATCCCTTCACTGGTTAGATCAGACCATAGACTAATCACTCTGGATATCCACATTACACCACCACCTCCAATTAAGGAAACCACAGTGAAAAACTTTACAAAAGGAAACCATGTTACTTAAGACCGAAGTGGAAGGTTCACAGCCCCCATGCTAAAGGACAACACTGTCCAAGCTGATGAATCCCTTAGAAAGGCAGTCGATGAGCACCTGCAGAAATGCATGGATCGTGCTATCCCAAGCAAAACCAAGACTCACTCCTACAAGAAAAGGATACCATTCTGGTGGACCCCTGCCATAAACAAGCTATACAATAGAAGGAGGAAACTAGTACAGAAAAGAGTAAAATCCCAAGAAGGAAAGACATCCCTGATCAGTATCAGCAATAAACTGCGATCCCTCATAAAATCATCCAAGGCTAGCTTCGAAAGAAAAATTACCAAGGACTCCAAATATAATCACAAAGCGTTCTTTAGCTATGTCAAGAACCTAAGTGAAAACTCTCAGATCTGCACTGAGTTAGTGCAGAATGGCACAAAATATACTGAACTGACTGATATTGCCAACATTCTGGCAGATAGGTTTAGTGCAAATGTCACCCCCCTCTCACCCCATAAAGGGCCCATAACCATACCAGAAGAATGTAGAGCCCCAGCAATCACTGACACACAGGGTAAAACAGTCCTATTCAAAGCCAAAAACACAGCTTCAATGGGACCGAATGGTGTCCCAGGCTGTGTCTTACATGAACTCCAAAATGAACTAACCCCTCACCTAAACACACTGTTCAAACTCAGCCTCTCTACAGGCTACATACCCATAGAGTAGTGCACAGCAACAGTTATCCTGCTTCACAAAGGTGGAGCCACAATGGGCCCCTGGAACTATCGCCCTATAAGCCTGACTAGCCTGGTTTGCAAGGCTATGGAGCGCATCATCATGGAACTCATTAACAAAGACATTGGGAACCTCCAAACATTGGACCCTACCCAGTTTGGCTTTGCTAAGGGCAGATCATGCCTTGTAAACCTGGTGGACTTCTTTGAGACAGTTACCAAGGCTTTAGACGAGGGAAAGGAGGTCCACACAGCCTACCTAGATCTTACAAAGGTTTTTGACACCATTCCCCATTCTGGTATTATAGACAAGCTCACCAGCCTGAACATAAACTCCTATGTCACGAGCTGGGTTGCCAATTGGCTCATGGATAGAACCCACACGGTGAGAGTTGCAGGCTCTAGGTCTGACTCTAAACTGGTTACAAGTGGTGTCCACCAGGGCTCAGTCCTGGGACCCCTCCTGTTTGGTTTATACTTCTCAGAGGTACAGTCAAGCACAGGAGGACTATGGCTGACCAAGTTCACAGATGATTGCAAACTGGGGGCCATAACTGGCTCTCCGGCTGATACAGACATCTTCCAGAAGGGTCTCACCGAGACAGATACCTGGTGTCAAAATCATGGCTTCAAGCTAAATGCCAAAAAGTGCATAGTCATCCCCTTTGGAAAAAACAAAGTACCCGTGAACCACCACATATGTGGTCTTCCCTTAAATACAGAAAATGAAATAAGGGATCTGGGGACCAAAGTATATAGTAATCTCTCCTTTGATAATCATATTGCCAAGGTGGTTAGAAAATCCTTCTATGTGGCCCACCTAATCACAAAAGGGTTTGCATCTAGAACAAAAGAGGTTATTGTGCCTCTCTACTCATCACTCTTCAGACCCATCATAGAGTACAATGTCCCATTTGGGATGTGCCTTACAAGACACCTGCAACAGCTGGAAAGACCACAGAAGTACCTCACCAAGAGGATTACTGGCCTCAAACAGATGCCCTATGCAGCCTGACTGAAGAAACTCCAGCTGTACTCAGTTGCATACCACTTACTCAGGGGTGATCTCTGCCTGACATACAAGGCCATGTCTAACCCAGAATTGCTGGACATGCTCCACCTAAAAAAAACAAATCCCCTATGAGCCACATGCTTTAGGGATCTAAACCTCACCACAATAATAAATAGGATGTGCTGGAGGGATAGATTCCTGTCCCAGAGACTCCCCATGCTTTGGAACAGGATTCCAATCTACATTAGGCAGAGACACTCACTAATACTCTTCAAGAGAAACCTTGACAAGTGGGTGGGAAACAGAAAATGTACCCCGGGGATCACTGCAGTGGCTCTGCTGAACAGAGGCACAGGGAACTCATCTAAGGGGGTGGCGAAATCCAACACATTCTGGCTAGGCTTACAGATGCCCTCGGGCAGATAGCCTAGTACTTACCTATGAACTTATGGTTAGTGGGAATGCTTTATGGCCCTGACGCCGATGTTACTAACTCATTTCTAGGTTTCAGCAACCACTGGTCAGGATACTTTCTTCATTGTAAGATAGAGCTAGATGAGAAGCTTACTAATATATTGGCAGTTGGATAGGAAATCTTGGTGTCAGGAATAGAATGGTAGTGAAAAGCCACGCATTGCTCACTGGTGTTTGCAGAAAGGATGGAGTGATATATGGAGATGGAAACATCCCAGAATGTTGTTTTTTTTCTCATGAGATGAACAGATACAGACTGGAAGACTGGGTAGATTAATATGGGGGCAAGTGCTTACTGAGGATATGAATGTTTAAATAAGAGACAACTATTTATCAGATCATGCATATGTTGTTTTGAATGTGAAGTTGATTAGAGGAAGAGATGATATGGGTAGGTGGAAATGCAAAGATAGGCTGTAGATATTGCCTCATAATCGATCATTAGGGATACAAATAGTGAAAGAAGTATTAATGTTAATGGGTGGTTAGGGCAACGCTAGTGTTTCCTTATGCACTTGGTGGCTGGCAAAAAAATGTGCCTTTAAAAGTGACTTTATGGGAATGGAAGGATATTGGACAGTGAAATAATTTGAAGAGATTGTTAAGTGGGAAAATGAACTAAGAATACAGTAAAAGAAAGCAGAAGGTCAGAATAAAGCAGATGGGGAGTTAAGGGGATGCTGGAAGCTTCACCTTGTGAAATTAAAGGTTTGCATTAATGAATTACAGACAATTGTTGAGAAAAGGTATACTGCTCTTCAGGAGTTCTACTGGAATAAAGGTGACAGCAGGTAGGTGGTTGGCATCCAAAGTGAAGCAGAGACAATGCAAATTAAATATGTGTGAGCTCATGGGGAAAATGGGGAACATATAAAATATGTCATTAAGATCACTGTAGCTTTTCAAAGGTTTTATTAGAATCATTATGCAGCAAGAACTGAGATCAGCTTGAGTTATTTGATCTATATTCATAGGCTTAAGCCAAGAAAGCTTCCTGGGTGTGATGAGTTCACAAACAGATTTTATAAAATGTTCCAAAAGGTACTGTACCCTTGGTTATTCCAGGTCTATAATGATGCTCCTGCAGAAGGGAGTCTGCATGAATCCTTTACAAAAGCTTTTCTGGTATTACTGCCAAAACAGGGACTTGATAAGCAGCTCTGAGGGAACTATAGGCCCATTTCTTTAATCAACACAAACGCAAAGATTTTGGTTAAAGTTTTAGATAAAAGATTGCAGACTTATTGTCTGTCAGAAGCAGAGGGGATTTGTTACGGGAAGAATGGCAGAATGCCTTTGGTGCTTATTGAGAAGAAGGGTAATCTATCCATCCATCTTCAACTCCTTTTTCCCCATTCTCGCATATGGGGTTGTGGTGTCACTTCAACAGAGACAATCATCTAGAGCCAAGGTTTACATCGCTTGCAAGAAAGTCCAAAAATAAAGGCTGAGCTATAGTCGGAGTGGTGTTTTTTGATATAAAGAAATCTTTTATCTCTCTGGAATGGCCTTTTTTTAGGGTGTTGAAAGAAGTGGTATTAGAACCTAAATTTATTAACCATGTAGGAGAGTCACATAAGAATGCAAAAGCACAGTTAGTGATTAATGGTAAACTCAGTCATGATATATCTATTTCTCGATGAACCAAGCAGAGATGTCCCTTTAACCACTTCTGTTTATCCTGGCAATGGATATCTTGTCTTAATAGATTTACTTTGTCATGGCTAGCACCTTGGCAAAAATGCCATTTTTTTGAATGTTTGCTGATGACTGTATGCTAGTTACAGAGAGGTTAGAATTAATCTTGCCAGTAGTGATTAAGGTTTTTGATAATTTTATGATGGTTTTAGATCTGGAATGTAACTGGAAAAGAGGACATTATTGTGCCAAATATTAAGGTTAAATGTGACAAACTCTGAGCATGTTTTGTTGTGAGATAATTATATGGAGCTATGTAATAATATTTCCCTTCTGCTGTCATAGCGGTCATATAAGGTATATTCACTGATGGGAAGGTTTAATTTTTTACAAGAGTTTTGTTCTTCAGCTATAATTTGACCTTAGTAGAATCAGTTAACAATTGAATGGAGAAACTGAGCACTTATATAGTAAACTTCAGATTAAGGTGGCTGGAGTATGCCTGATTTTTAGGATTTACACCCTGATGAATCTTTTTATATTTTACTGTAAATATCCTATTGAGCATGCCAAGGATTTTAATAGAGGTTATTGAAAAATATATGCAGATAATGAAGAGGTCAAGAGATTCTAAATTCAATGTTTTAAGATGGGTATATGGAGCAACAGTGTTATCTTCATATGTGGACATCATATTTTTTGGAAAAGGATTGAGAGAACAGAGCATTTACTGAGGAAATCTGTTGAAGAAGGCTATGGATTTGAGACCTGCGTACCAGAAAGAACTTGATGACAATGTATGCAACTAACACAGGCTGTATGTGATTATCTAAGAAAATTGGTGTGGATGGATACTGACAGGCGTAGATATTAAATGCAAGTAAGTTATATCTTTCCCAAGGTCCATAATTTAGAGGCTATGTGACTTGTAGCAGGACCTATAAACTATTGTTTAGAAAGGTTTATGATTTGTCCATTGGTTATTTACAGTTAAAATGGAAGAACAGTGAAGGGATCGGGTTTTCTGAAAGTGAGTGGAGAGACTGTAGAAAGTTATCTAATAGTCTGAAAGCTTTACAGGCAATGTACTGACAGATGGTTTAGAACACTGATATTCTTTAGCGCATTGTCAGAAGAGGTGGGAAGTAATGGAGGTGTGTTGAACTGAACCCTAATCATTTTCACGTTGCAGGTTTTTGAACTTGTTAGTACATTCTGGGATGACTGTACAGTGGAATAGGAAGCAATTTTTCAAAAAAAGAGGTATCCAAAAGGATGGCCATTGTTTCTATTGCGAGTTGGAGGAGAAAAGTTTGGGTAGATATTTTCATACAAAATGATTTTGTTAGTGTTTGGATTGGAGGTTAGGAGTCATAGAAAGATAATGTGACTTGGAAACTAAAGCAGACAAGCAGGAATAATATTAAAGCATATTATGGGATTATAAATATGCAAGAATGTTGAGAAAGTAGAGAAAATAAAGTTCAGGGTTACAAAGCTTGGTACAAAGTACAAAGTAAGGAGTTACAAACAGTTATTCAACTGTGCATTTGGTAATACCACAGGAGTATAGTCATTGATTTAATGTCCAGCTGCCCTTCTGTTGTTTCATTCTACTATATTATTATAGGGTTGTTGTAGATATATCTTTTTGAAGGTTCCTTTTTCTCCCATTATGATGCATGTCTTTTTGAAAAATCTGTTTTGTTGTTCAGTCTTTTTTATATGCAAAAAATGAATAAAAACTACAAAAAAAATCACCTCTGTCTCATCTAACACTAACTTATTTGCTATACTTTTACATTACACAAAGATATGTCACTCTCTCTCTTCCTTCATTCCCACTTGTGTCAGCCCAACCTGGACACTCTGTAATCCTCCACCTCTCCACTACATAAATGCCTTACTATCCCAAGTACTGTCTTTATATAAAAATTCCTTTAAAGCATTTGTATTATGCTATACAGCCTCTAAAGCTGTCTTTGTATATTTTTATAAAACATTCACTTTATTTTTTGTGTTTTGCACAATGCAATTACTTAATTGTTTAACTCTTGATAATGTCTTTTATAATCTTATAATTGCCTGTGTTAATAGAGATGTTTTACACATTGTATATAACCACTGAGATCTTTCCCCTGGTCCTCCATTGAAAAAGGGGTTTTAATTCCCAGTCGGATTTTCCTGATAAATTCATAAATAAATGAATGCTTAGATATACAAAAGTCATTAGTAGCAAAAGAATAGTATAGTTCTCTTCTAAAAAAATGATGTGGTTAAGCTGAAGCAAACAAAACTATATATGATTGAACATAAAAGATCCAGTGAAGCTTGTTTTCAAGAGAAATATTGTAAGCCTTTTGTAAAGCATAGCAGTACATGTGGTGAAATAATAATCATTAGATCAATACTTACATTCACTAGACACACTGAAACATCACAGGAAAGGCATTGCACAACTAATAAGTAAAGCATTTCCATGCCTCCAAGTCATGTAAGTAAAACAATTAAAAATCAAAATGCAAAGGTGAGCTCTGTTACTTATGAATTCTATGCAAATGCACTCCACTATTTCATTACCATATGAGAAGTGCCACAGCTGTCCAAGTTAATGAATTCAGTCCATACAGAGTCTGTCATTATCTTTATAATGGCTATGTGAGTTACAAGAAGTGAAGTTTAATTGGTGACTTCAAAGTGACAAGTAACAGTTCCCTTGATGCATAAACAGCACCTGGCCATATGACTTCATACTTTCAAAAATATGACTTGTTTCTTGGAGTTGTAGCAACCTGCATGCCCACACACACACACACACACATACACACACACACACACACACACACACACACACACACACACACACACACACACGTGCATATATATATATATATGTGTGTGTGTGTGTGTGTGTGTGTGTGTGTGTGTGTGTGTGTGTGTGTGTGTGTGTGTGTGTGTGTGTGTGTGTGTGTGTGTGTGTGTGTGTGTGTGTATATCTGTATACATTCACACACACATACAGAGAAATCAATACAGGTATAGATATAGACAATAGATATAGGTATACACATATGCGTATGTAACTAAGGAGAGAATAAGTCATTGGAGGTTTGATTTATGAGCTTGTCAATGCCAAAAATAAAAAGAATGCTCCTGCAGACTCTATTTTGGAATGTAAAGTTATCTTTGTTTAGCAAAGATAATTGTAGTATTTCAAAAGCCAGCATGTTTCTAGGCAGTACACTCAATGAGTATTTAAAGAGATATCAGCAAAGGGAAATTGTCTGGTTGTGATACAACTTAAATTTCAAAATGGTAAGGATTAGAGTGATAGAAAAGACATTGTCAAAAAGTGCAGTTTTTTAGTTGTTCAGATTTGTTTACAAGACTACATGGGGACTTGAAGCATCTACTGAAAAGTGAAAAGTTGTCTTCTGGTAAATGTAATCATTTTGTAGTTGTTTTTGCAAGCTTGTGAAAACTAGGTAATGTGCGGAGATTAACTGAGATAGTCTTTAATCTGTGCTCAGGAATTCTTGCATTGTTAACAAAACCTGAGGACTACCACAAGTTATTTTATTCTTTTTTTATCTTTGTTGACTAGGTTAGCCTGGCAGGTTATTGGCCCCTTTTTAGTATTGATCTGAAGTGCTATTTCTGCTACTAGGGGAT
Organism: Protopterus annectens; assembly: GCF_019279795.1. Classification (NCBI taxonomy): domain Eukaryota; kingdom Metazoa; phylum Chordata; order Ceratodontiformes; family Protopteridae; genus Protopterus; species Protopterus annectens. Next base: position 798,200,699 of record NC_056729.1, read on the forward strand.
ATTTTAGCCAGGCACTGGAGAGCTTTCCTTACTGTTTTTAATAAGTACCACTGGATCTTCTACATCAAATTGGGCTTCTTGCAACTCAAACAGGGGAGCATGTCATGTGATAAAAACTTAACTTCGGCGAACACAAAAAGAGCAAGTGCTTTTCTCCAAAATTATGTTCAATGACAGTAGAGTCTGTATCTATTTCCACTGTTATACAATGTCAGAGTTGGTCTACAAAGGTCTGGGGGTTCCTCCAAAAGGGAGTTGTAGGGGGCTTGTCCCCCGAAAAAAATTAAGTTGTTCGTTGAAGATGGTTTCAATTAATGGTTTTAATTTTTTTTTGTTTTTATTTGTTGAGATTACCTTTCATTAGTCAACATGAATCCCTGAAACAGACAGGACCTTGGTTTAACATCTCAGTCAAAGAAAAACACACCCAAGAGTGCAGCACCCCTCTGACCTAAATGCACTGCAGTGTCAGCAATTTAATCATCTGGAGGGGAATAGAACTTACAGTCTTCTGGACTTCCATCACCAAGAGTGTGCTAACTGTTGCACCAATGACACTAATTAACATTGTGCTGTCCCCTGAAGAGGTAAGTGGACATATGTATGCACAGAGACCAATGTGTAACGGCTATGATAATATGCTGCCATTTAAATTATGTGTTCTAAATTCATCTAATCAACAGTTGCTGAGGTAGTACATGGATGTTACAAATACATTTTTTTCTAAGGGTATGGACAGTTGTATGAGAGAGGAAATATATTTAAATATTTATTTTTAATGACTGTTTAGGCATACTGGATGGTAAAATATATCATGTATGTTTAGCAGAAAATAATATAGCAAACTATGCTTAGTGTTCAGAAAAATGCTTACCACTCACACTAACTGCCCAGTGTGGGTAAGTTAGTAAGTGTGATGATTCGAAAGTGTATTTTTGAAACAAATATGGCAGCAGTAAGAAAGACCTCACTATCGGCTTCTTAGCATGTCTCTAAATCACTCCTTAATGCTTCAAGACTTCATCATGCTAATGTTCTCTATATCAAACCATGCATTGCATTAGGAAATACACCCCCCCAAAGTCAAACACAAACACAGACATACACACACATACTCAAAAGCCATGTGCATACACACGCACATGTCCACATATAAACACACGCACCCACGCACAAACACAGGCACATGCACACACACACAAACACACATGCACACACACAAAACACATGCACACAACACACACACACACACACACACACACATGCACATACACACACACACGCGCACACACACACACACACACACACACACACACACACACACACACACACATTCACATATTCATGCGCCTTGACTCATGCTACTACAGACATGCACACACATGTTCACAAAGACACATACTTTAGCCTGTCCCCTACCACATTTCTTTGTTGAAATTAGTCACTTGCTTGGTCCCCAAATACACTTATAGGAGTAAATGGGGGTCACCTTTTCCTGCAAGAGTAAAATTGTAAGGAGTACAACAATTCTCTGAATTGCTAGGTGAAGCAAACTGTGAGCTATAGACATTTCCAAGGGACTACAAAAGACTAATTAGCATTTGCGACTTCCACAGACTGTTATATTAGCAGGCAGTTTGACTGAGAGACCATCTCCACTGCTGACACTCCCATGAGGGGAAAACCTAAGCAGTAGTGTCATTTCTGAATTAGAAAATCTTATTCTGATGGTGAAAACTTTTATGCCAAGGCTTTCCCATTGTGCTAAGCTTTTACAAATCCCAGCCTATCTAGGTACCATTATAATAGTTATAATTTCATCAAGCTGACAGTGTGGAATGATGTACAATTTCATAAATCTAAAGAAGGAAGCTACATGGAAATCTACTGTTCCTTACATGAGATAAATATAGGCATCATCATCAGTCACCTTTTTCCTTTTTTTCCATGGGGTTAGAGTGTCACGTTAGTCAGTGTGACTAAATCACTTAGAGCCAATGCTTCCACTGCCGAGTAACTAAGTTAATCTGGTATTATTTCATTTGCAGGTTATTGTTACTATACACATACAACTGTGAACAGATATACTTATGTGTTGCAAATAACTAATGACAAAAATATGTGATTATTGTTACACCTGCAGATGAATTCTTTCTGACAGTTATCTGTGTAGAACATCAACATTTTTTACTCTGAAGACAAATTCAAGAAAGTTATATGATTGGCAGTAGTCAATCTTTCTCCAGGTGTTTGAAAGAAGCACTGCATATCATGTAGTTTAAAACAGGAACTTGTCAACTTCTCTGATCTTCTTTGATAAGAAAAATTAGATAAGGAGGCAGAGTGTTTCAGAGAAGAAACTAAATATGCTGATGACTGAAATACTGCAGTCTGTCTATGAGCTGGGTCATGCTTTTTGGGTGAGAAGAAAAAAATCTAATTTGTGAGGAGTTGAGCAAACACATATAAGGCAGGCATGGATAAGGGGAGCAAATAAACAATAAACCATATAGTACAAGCAGTGAGTGGTAACATAGGTAGTTTCACATAAAAGAACACTAAGTTCATGAAGGATTTAATATAAACATATATAAGAGTTGTATTTGCAGGTAAACTGGAGTACATTAAAGTGCAAAGTATCTGTACCAAACCAAGACCAAAGTATTAATAGCCAAATGCACAAACACATTTGTTTTTTATTGATTAGAGATTGTGCAAGTGATAGTGTTTTGTAATGGGAAGAGTGTATTACTATTGGTCTTGCACAATAATCACTGAGACACATTTCATTTCATGTAAAAATAAAAAAAAAATTATTTTCATCAAAATGTTATTTCCTCAAGTCACTAAACTGATCAAAATGTAAAACAGTTTACTTTTTCAATTGTTTAAACAAAACACATCACTAAGCTATAGATATAATCTATTGACATACCCCCAGATTTAATAAAATCCATGCAGACATAGTGTACAGTCTACACTGAAGGTACAGTGGCCATGTATGCGGTTTCCCCTTTGTAGCACATTATGAATATTAATGTAGGTGCATTGCTGAGGGAAAGCCATGTAACACGGTTCTGAATCAGTGTAGGGAGTGTGTTACTGTGTCCAGAGATCAGTAACACACACTCTGCACTGTCCAAGTGCAGTAAAGCAATGTATGGGCATGTATTTACATATAATTCATTTTTTTTTTTTTATGTTTGCATGGTGCAGTGCACAGCAAAGAACAAGTGCCAAACATAGAAATTGAATACTTTTCATTATAAATCCAAAGGTCAAGTTTAAGCATAGTTGAACGGGTTTGCATGGTACATCACAGTGCTCAGTGGTGCATAAACATAGTGGAGAGATATATGTAAAAGTATAGCAGCATTTCACAGAGCCATGTAGCCAAATGGTTAGAGTAACAACCTCATGTGCAGTAGGTTATTAACACAGGTTATTAAATTTCAAAAAACAGGCAAACAACCAGCTGGTAAATGTAAACTGCCCCACCAAATAGGTAAAAGTAACAGCAAAGAAAAATAAAAAATATGGTAGCAGTTATACGAAGTATAGCTCTAGACCACATAAAATAAACCAAGAACTTTAATGTTCGGTAAGCGCTTTCACCACTATCCGTGGCTTCCTCAGACCATATACAAATGTAACAACACACACAAAGAGGTTTTTAAAGCTGTTCCTGTATACCTCATTAACCTGAATGACCACTCCCAGTCAATCAGGTTGCTGTAGTTACACCCTCTTTTAAAACATCAGTCCCTTCATCTATATTACATAGTACTACTTTTAAAATACAAATTTTATATCACATTAAAAATCTAGTTCAGCAATCAAAGCATTCAGCGCATTCATAGGTATCTACAAGCATTTCATATTTAGAAACATTTCAAAGTATTGCTTCTATCAGCAGCATATCAAATGCTACATATATTATGCTAAGCATCATTATGTGAACAACAATGATACTAAAGTCTCTATTAATTGTATATGCTTTGCTAAGTTCATATTGCACTGTTATCTGCTTTGCTTCAAATATGTACTGTTACTTAAAAATTATTACAATAGCGTAGCTAGGTCTGACCTTCCATATATTCCTGTTACTTCTAACAGTATAAATAAAGCTGCAGTTTAAAATGTAAACAAGTTACCCATGCCATGTGTTCAGATTCCATTTTAAAAATCTGACTATTTCCCATCAAATTTTCAACTATTAAACTTATCCAGCAAGTATAATCCACTTAAGATATACTTATATTGCACCCCAGTTATATTGTTTTCCATTTCCAAAAGTTAGAAATGTTAAAATGAGAGAGATGTGCTCGTCATTGCAGCACCTTCACGCATGCTCAATGACATCAACACACTCGGCAAATGCTCCATTTTACTTCGTCCCACTTTCTTCATTCAATATAATAGACAACCAGGTATTATAAAATATATATCATTGCTATATAGTTTAAAGTATACCAAGTTACAAATTCATATGTATAAACAGTTCCAGTCTAGTGAAATGTATGCTTTTCCCATAGAATCACATCATACTGTTGCATTTCTGTCTTTCATATGTCTGTCAGGTATATGTAAATATAAGCACCAGACACATTAGATGCATACATCCAGGCACAGTTTTATACAAATATAATAAACCATACTTTAACTCTATACCTCTGGGCTTCCCATTCAAACCATAAAATATATATTCTATGGATAATAATAGTTCAACATACATATATATATATATATATATATATATATATATATATATATATATATATATATATCAGCAGTTTAGTGCAAATATATACATCACCAGTTTACTTAAAAACAGGACTTATTTCATATTCTTGTCCTACATATAGACCCCAAGTATATACTTCATAGCACACTCAGAACAATCTATTGCTGTTTGCCAAAGGCATTCTCACACAGCTATATGGTACTTTAAATATAATGTACTTTATGTGAATAGGGGTTTCTAACAGCCATTTAAAGATGGATGGATGGGTGCTTTGGTTCTCAAATCTTATTTTTAGCAACCTTATCATAGTCAGCCCATATTTACAAACATATTTAAGTGAGTGCTATTACGACAGGTTGAGTAAGACTCCAGAGTGTTCTTACTAAGTGGAAATATGTTTAGTACCACCTATTAAGTATAATATATAGGTTCATAGGTTCATAGGTTCATACTAGGCTATCTGCCCTAGGGCATTTATAAGCCTAGCCAGAGTGTGTATGGCTTTCGCCACCCATTTTAAATTAATTTTGCTATGCCCTTTTTCGAGGTTAGTATACTGTGCCTCTGTCTAACAGTGACACAGAAGTGATACCCGGGGTAAACCTACTATCTCCCATGCACTCATCAAGATTCCTCTTGAAGAGAGTCAATGAGGGACTCTGCCTAACCTGGACTGGGATTTTATTCCAGAGTGAAGGGAGCCTCTGGGTTATGAATCTGTCCCTTGAGCATGTCCTATTTATTTCAGTGCTGAGGTTCAAGTCTCTCGAGCACGTAGCTCGATGGGATTTAGATTTTCTGAGGTGTAGCATGTCCATTAATTCCGGGTTGGACATGGCTTTATACATCAGGCACAGATCGCCTCTGAGCAGGCGGTATGCCACTGAGTAGAGCTGGAGTTTCTTTAACCGGGCAGCATATGGCATCTGTTTGAGCCCTTTGATTCTCTTGGTGAGGTACTTTTGGGCTCTTTCCAGTTGCTGCAGGTGTCTGGTAAGGTACATCCCAAAAGGGGCATTGTACTCAATTATGGGCCTGATGAGGGATGAATAAGGAGGCACGATGACCTCCCCTGATCTAGATGTGAATCCCTTCATGATTAGGTGGGCTATATAAAATGTTTTTCTAACCACTTTGGCCATGTGGTTGTCAAATGAGAGATTGCTATCAACTTGGGTCCCCAGGTCCCTAATTACTTCTTCCGTACTTAATGGATTACCACCTATGTGGTAATTTGTGGGCACTTTGTTTTTGCCAAAGGGGATGACTATACACTTTTTGGCATTTAGCTTGAGGCCATGGCTCTGGCACCAGTTGTCTGTTTCTATGAGGCCCTTTTGTAGGATGCTTGTGTCGGCTGGAGCGTCTATTATGGCTCCCAGTTTGCAGTCATCTGCGACCTTGGACAGCCACAGTCCTACCGTGTTAGCCTGTACCTCCGAGAAATATATAACGAACAAGAGAGGTCCCAAGACTGAGCCTTGTGGGATGCCACTTGTAACTGGTTTGGAGTCTGACATGGCTCCAGCAATTCTAACCATGTGGGTTCTGTCCTTGAGCCAGTTTGCAACCCATCTAGTGACACAGAGGTTTATATTGAAGCTGGTGAGCTTATCTATAATGCCCGAGTGGGGTATTTTATCGAAGGCTTTTTCAAGGTCCAGGTAGGCTGTGTGGACCACCTTCCCCTCATCAATGGCCTTGGTGACTGTTTCAAAGAAATGGACCAGGTTTAAGAGACAGGATCTGCCCTTAACAAAGCCAAACTGGGTAGGATCTAGTGTCTGTATTTATGAGGTCCATGATGATCCTTTTCATAGCTTTGCAGACCAAGCTAGTCAAGCTTATGGGGCAATAGTTTCCAGGATCCGTTGAGGCACCACCTTTGTGGAGAGGGACCACTGTTGCTGTACGCCATTCTTTGGGTACATATCCTGTAGTAAGGCTGAGATTGAACAGTAGTTTTATGTTTGGGTTTAGTTCTTCTTGGAGTTCATGTAGGACACAGCCCGGGACACCGTGTGGTCCCATTGATGCTGTGTTTTTTGCTTTGGAGAGGGCGGTTCTTACCTGAGCATCTGAGATGTCAGGGGGGGCAGCACTCTGCTGGGATAGATATTTGCCCTTTTGGTGGGGAAGGAGGAGAGAAGTTTGCGCTGAACCTGTCAGCTAGGATGTTAGCAATGTCTGTGGGTTTGGTGTATTTTTTGTCATTTTGGACTAATTCTGAGCATATCTTGGAATTCCCACCCAGGTTCCTAACATAACTAAAGAAAGCCTTGTGATTATCCTTAGTGTCTTGTACAATTTTTCTCTCGAAGCTGGCCTTAGACGATTTTATGAGTGCCCGTAGTTTTTTGCTAATACTGATCAGAGATGCCTTCCCTTGTTGGGATTTTACTCTATCATGTAGTAGCTTCCTCCTTCTATTGTATAGTTTGTTTATGGCTGGGGTCCACCAGACAGGACGCCTAACTTTGGAGGATTGGGTCTTGGTTTTATTTGGGATTGCATGATCCATGCATTCCTGAAGGTGTTCATAGAATGCGTTTATAAAGGATTCTGCGGTCTGGGCTGTATTTTCCACAGGCCCGGGGGCTTTGAAGGATTCCACCTCGGTTTTGAGGAGTGTGAAATTTGCTTTAGAGAAGTTTTTTACTGTGGTTTTCTGGGCAGGGGCTGGGGTCGGGATGTGAATATCTAGTGAGATTAGTTTATGGTCTGATCTTACCAGTGAGGGATACACTTCTGGTCTGGAGCATAGAGTCCCCATGTTGGTGATGATCAGGTACAGTATGTTTTCCCCTCTTGTGGGAGTGGCAACAAGTTGTTCCATAGCATTTGAGTTTATAAATTCTAGGAACCTTTGGGCTAGGGTATTGGAGCTAGAGTAATGCTCCCAGTCTATGTTAGGTTAGTTGAAGTCGCCCAATATAATGGTGTTTGGAGAGACCTTCATATTTTCCAGTGTTCTCAGGAAGGCCAAGTGGGGTGCCTGGGTTTGGGAGGGTGGTCTGTAGCAGGCTATAAACTGGAAGGCAGTTTTACCCATTGTTAGTTGCACATGGATAGTCTCTGATGCTTCGTGCTGTGCCACCAACCTGGAGGTGTGGGTATCTTTGACAAATATTGATACTCCCCCTCCTTTTGTGGTTCGCTCCAAGTTTTGGGGCCGAAAAACATGGTATGAAGTATAACCTGGTAGTGCTGGGGTGTTCTCGGGAGCCTTGAACCAGGTTTCTGTTACTGCACAGATATCAATGTTCTCCATGCTAAGGAGAGTTTTAAGTGCATGCATCTTGAGGTTTAGACTTCTGGCATTGAGTAGCATTACTCTTAGTTTCTTATTCCTTGTGATACCTATGGAGGTGGGTTTGTCTTTTGAGCCTTGCCTAAAAAAGGCACTATGGGGGTGGCAAGAGCCTTTGCCAATATCCGAAAGCCCAGGGGTGACAGGTGCAAGCCATCCCTAGCGAAGCATCGTGGCTTGTCGAGCATTTCATCCCAGGCAGACAGGCATTGGATACCCTTTGAATGACAACAATACTTAAGCCAATTGTTGAAATTGATCATCTTGTCTTCATATTGTGGCATCATTCTTGGTGAGGGTAAGATGCTACTCAAGGTCAGGGTCATACCGGCCTGGGCTACATGCTCAGAGAGCTCCTCTATGTCTCTTTTCATGTAGTCCAGGGAGGTACGTCTCAGGTCATTCACACCAGCATGGACAATGACTGAGTCATATTTGTACTTGCCTTGGAGTGACCTGAGTGCTTGTGTTATGTGGCGGATCCTAGCGCCCGACAGGCAGCTCACCGTGACCTTCTCCTTGATCAGCCTGGTGAGCGGGATGTCAGTGTGCCTGACAATAGAGTCACCTATTACAAGTGTATCAGGTGTGTTGTTTAGCCTTAAGGGCTGTGACTGTTTGGCACACTGGCTTTGTGAGCTATGTGTTGCACGTGTTTTGTTTTGGGGTAGCGGTTGCTTGGGTGTCTGCTTTGGAGGTCTCTGCTGCTTAGGCAGATTTTTATTTAGAGCCTCCGAGTATGTTTTTGTGTGTTTATGTGTTTGGTTTACTGTCGTGATAGGTCTATGTGAGACTGGAATTGTAGTGAGTGTGGTTTCCTTCTCCTCCTGACTGGTTACGCCAGTACTGAGTTGAGAGAGCTTAGCCTCCAGTTTGGCTATATGGTTGCATCTCTCGCATGTGTTGGAATTTGTTGGGAGGAGGAGAGGGTTGTCTGTGTACATGAGGCAGTTGTAACATTGCCTCAAGATTCCCAGATTCACCAGCTGGACCAGAGAGGAGATTGACAACTGACCTTTGGACATGCTAGAATAGTATTGGGAATTCCTTTATAATTGAAAAAAAAGGGCCAGTGGGGAACAATGTACTCAAGGGGAGTTTGTGAGGGTGTAGTGCTTTTACTTTTTTAGTGCTGACTTATATAATTGCTTTAGTGAGCAAGTGCCAGGCTTTAGAGTGGGAATAGTGTGTTTATTATGAGAACTAGATCAGTTCTAAGGAAAAAAGTGAAGAGCTAAAGCGGGTTTTATACAGGGGGACTTGAAAGAGGTAGAAATTGGCCCAAAACGGCAAATAGACTACCAGATTCTTCTGCTGGGAACACTCCTCTGGGGATAGATAGGCTGCTCTAAGCTCCCCACTGCCACTGGTGAACAAAGAAGCCTCCCTTTATCCAAGAAAGGAAATGGGCTACACAGGAACTTTCCAAAAGTCCAGAATACAGCAAAGCCTGTATTTGGACTACTCTAGGTCAGGAAAGATGGGAAACAAGGATATTTTTTTTTTCTTTTTTGCAACAAGCAGACTACCAGATTCTCGTGCTGGGAACACTCCTCCAGGGATAGATAGGCTGCTCCAAGCTCCCCACTGCCACTGGTGAACAAAGAAGCATCCCTTTATCCAAGAAAGGAAATGGGCTACACAGGAACTTTCCAAAAGTCCAGAATACAGCAAAGCCTGTATTTGGACTACTCTAGGTCAGGAAAGATGGGAAATACGGATATTTGTTTTGTTTTTTTTTTCTTTTTTGCAACAAACAGCAGAAAAATGCAACAAATATGTAACACAGGCTAGTGCACTTGAGTGTGTAGCCTCTACAGGTAAATGCAACAAACAGGACAAACTTTAAATTACAAGTGCAAAAGCGCACTAAAGCTGGCTTTAAAGCAGGGGGTTAGAAAGAGATAGGAAATGGCCCAAAACGGCCAATAAGCTACAGGTCCCTGGGCTGGAACCACTCCTCAAGGGACAGATAGGCTGCTCAGAGCTCCCCACTCTCACTGGTGAACAAAGAAGCTTCCTCCTATCCAAATAAGGATATGGGCAACACAGCAACTATGACACAGCCAAGAGATGAGCAATACCTGAAGACTGGATTATTCTAGTTCAGTAAAGGTGGGAAACAAGGATTTTTTTTTTTTTTTTTTACAAAGTAGCAGAAATTAGGTACAGAAACGCAGTCAATGCTTTAATTCGGCTAGCGCACTTGAATGTGTAGCCTACCAGTTAAACTAAGCAAAAACAAACTTTAAAAGTGCAAAATACTCAGAAATGCGGGAAGGAATGCAATAAAACAACTTTGCAGAGCGTATTTAGTTAAATAAACAGAGAAGTCTATACATATACAGAAAAGCAGCTAAAACAGACAAACACTTCAGATGCAGTGCAACCTAGAGCACTTGACTTGTAGCAATGTTAAGGCAATGAGCTAATGACACTAGACTGGGAGGAGTGTCACAGATCAGATTTACAGTAGGGGCGGGCAACTGCAATGCCACCAAGTATAAAAGCAAGACACCAACTGGGAGTGAGGGTGGGGACAATAGCCTACCAACAGGGAGGGAGGGTGGGGACAATAGCCTACAGACAGTAGCACTAGAGAAAGCACAAACAGATAAAGATTTGTAAAGATACAGAATGCTTTTAACTGCAGATAAATCAGTTACTTGTGCAGATTAGTTAATAGCAATAAAATGACTAAAAAGCAGACAATAAAAGTGCTATATATTCATTGTTAAAAACAATAATCTGTGTAAATAATCGAAAAAAAAACAGGATACTTATATATCTCAGCTAACAGCTGCGGTCAACAACTTATCCACTCTGCTCAGTGTGTATAGACAGAAACCTTATCAAAGTTAGGGCTTAAATACCAGAATTTCTGATGAAGTCGAGTTTTTGTAGATGAAAGCGCGCTCAATCCCGTTTCTGTGTTGTGGCTGTAACGTTTCTACTATTAAATTATTTTTTCGTTGGTTCCTGATGAGTGGTATTGCAGTTTTTTGACCATTGCTTCGGTGCAATAGGCTGTACTTTTACTTTTTGTATATACAACTGGTGGTACATTCATTCGGAAGATTATCCCTTTATGGTAAAGCCAGCGGTTAGTTTGACTTTTTCCGAAGTGTTTTTTGTGGAGGAGTGTTGAAGGAGTTTGGTTAAGCGGCCAGTGTTTATTAAAGGCATCTCTTACTTTTCTCACATCACGTGTGTGAGATATAGAGACATTAACTACATTCTTGTTAATCATTGTATCAGTTCTATTTAATGCTTGATCTATCTTATTTGAAAAACATGGCCTTCCCTAAGTGTCTTTACTTCTGCCAGTTTATCAGTCACTTCCTTCTTTTTATAACCTCTATCATATAAATTATTTTCCAGGGTTACTAGTCCTTCTTCGAATGTGGGTTCATGGTTGCTCAAGCGTGAAACCCTCATTCCTTGTCCTTTAACTACATTTGAAAAGGTTTTTATAGGATGCATGCTTGTCCTATACAATAATGTGTTACAATAGCACTCTTTCCTATAGACCTTGGTGTCAAACATGCCTTCATTTTTTTTCATTACAAATATATCCAAGAATGGCAGCCCTTCAAGTGAATGATTCATTGTAAACTTTAAGAAGCTAGTAGTAGATTGTGCATCATTGACAAATTTATTCAATGCTGGAAGGGTACTGTCCCACACAAGAAAAATATCATCCACATACCTGTGGTAAAGCTTCACATGATTCTAGGGGAAAACAACTGTCCCACTTCCCATTGGGCCATAACTGCATTGGCATAGCTCGTAGCACAGCATGTTCCCATAGCTACTCCTTTGCATTGTAAGTAGTATTTACTATCAAAAACAAACATATTATTTTCCAGCACAGCTTCCATAAACCTACATATCATGTCTATGAGCTGTCCTCCATAGTCACTATTATGGTGAAGGAATCTATATAAATATTGAACACCTTCACCATCACCATTTGGTATTGATGTAAAAAGGGAGGTTACATCGAAGGTGACTAAATAGTGTTCCCCACTCATAGTTGACATTTCACTATATCACTATATGTATATAGACCCTCTAGGATGTGCTTGGAATCTTTTAACACTACTTGAGATTTATCTAAGATAGGTGTAATTTTCTTTTCTATGAAAATGGAAAATGGTTTGGTGATCCACTCTCGGTCTGCAACTATAGTTCTAAAAAGTGAAAACTGAGGGTCCTTGTGTATCTTAGGTTGCCCTTGAAATGAGGGTACTGGATGTTCAACTATCAGGAACTGAACCAGTTCCATTGAAATACCATAATTAATCATAAAATCATTAGTAATAATCCTAATAACGCTATACCTATCTTGAATATAATCAATAGTAACAGGCTTATACACTTTGTCATCAGCAAACATGTTATGTAATGAACTATAATAGTATTCTCTATACATAATAACAGTCATACCACCTTTGTCTGCAGGTCTAACTACAATTTGTGTATTTTCTATCAGTCCTGATAGGACCTTCTTCTCCTTCCAACTTAAGTTCTTATATTTGTCATTCTTAGAATGTGTATTTAATGTATTATACAGCTCATCGTCACACATTCTACCAAATGCCTCTAGGATAGGGTGGTTAGGTGGCATGTAACTACTAGGTTTCCTAAAGGTTGCTACTCTTTGCTTCATTTCATTGGGAAAGTTCAATTTTAACATAACATTTCTTAAAAACATTTTTAAATCAAGTTATAGTGTCCGGAATATCTGCTGCCTGAGCAGGAATGAATGATAAACCTTTTTGTAGCACTAAGATTTCATCTTTAGTTAGATCTTGTCTCAATATATTCCATAAAATGTTCCGCTTCAAATCTGGTTCCACATTTTCTTCAACGTGGGATATTCCATCATCTCTGACTGCTCCTTCCTTTTCATCCTGCCTCTGCTGTTGCACCTGTATGGTTGTCTTCCTCTCTCTTAGCGTACAGGTAGGGGAAAAAATGGGAAGGATTGTGTTGTACTCTGTACACTTTTTCCTTCTGACTACTGGTTGGCCTGGTGGTATTTCATTGTCCACTTGTGAAATAGCATTATCCAAATTGATCGTTTCACCAGCTGGATTTGTAGGGTTCATTGTTGTTTGAGTTAATAGCCCCTCAGATACACAGTGATGTACTTCATTTAGCTTAGGAATTACAGAATTATTCATTGTTACTCTATCTGTGTCTTGCTCCACATAATTATGAGGTAGCCTGGAAGTTATTTCTAGTCATTTCTCCTTTCATTAGATGCTCTCATCCCATTGGACTGAGCTGTGGCTATTACTGGTCTTTGTGGCCTAGGCCAAGAAAATACATGGCTTTTTTAAAAATCTGCAGTATCCCTCTCTAATGTTTTACATTTTTGTTGTATAGTTTTGCGTTCATATACACTAACATTGTCAATTATCGTGCTCATGGCTTTATCAAGAACAATTTCAGGAAACTGTTCATACAATGTCTCTTGTTGCTTCATAATATTGGGAGCAAGAGTTTCTTCCTCTGGTCTAAAAAAACAAATTCATTAATTTTTACATAGCTACAGCTTGCTTCTAGATTTATCTTTTGCCATTTACATAGGTAGGCATTTTCAATATTCGTAGGCCCCTAGGAATTACTTTGAACTGAAGACATGCTTCCAAGTAAAACCTTTGCAGCTGTAGCTTTTTACGTTTAAATGCATCATTCTCTATGTTATTAACCAACTGTCTTAGTTTATAATGATCAATATTAGTACCTTCCTCTTGCAGTGTCCCTTCATTCGAAGCCGACTCTGCTATCAGAGGATTCTCTGCGCTTTTCAGCATCTCCATAAGCTGTTTCATTATTTCAGCCTGTTTCAATGGGTTATAATCCAGTTCAATGTTATTCTGAGTATTCCTTTCTGCCATACTCCAGCTAGTTCAAAAAACAGCAATAAGTAACAAAAACAAGCAAACAACCAGCTGGTAAACATAAACTGCCCCACCAAATAGGTAAAAGTAGCAGCAAAGAAAAATATGGTAAATAAACTATGAACTTTAATATTTGGTAAGCACTTTCACCACTATCCGTAGCTTCCTCAGACCATATGCTAATGTAAAAAAACACACAAAGAGGTTTTTAAAGTGGTCATTCAGGTTAATGAGGTACACAGGAACAGCTTTAAAAACCTCTTTGTGTTTGTTTTTACATTTGTATATGGTCTGAGGAAGCCACGGATAGTGGTAAAAGCGCTTACTGAATCTAAAAGTTCTTGGTTTATTTTATGTGGTCTGGAGCTATACTTCGTATAACTGCTGCCATATTTTTCTTTGCTGTTAGGTTATTAAATTTATTTTGAAAATACATATTTATGACACGTACTATTGAACCTTGATTGAATTTTGTATGAATACACAGAGAGGTTATTAAACATTTATGTTGCAAATACACATTATGAGAAGTATGTTTAAATCCTTGAGTGAATATTGTATGCATGCACAGGCATGTTATTAAGCATATAGGTGTTTGCATATACACAATTATGAAATGTATTGTTAAATCTTGCTTTGCTGCACTCAGCTAAGCCCCGCTAAGCACAGCTAAGCCTTGCCAAGCACTGCTTAAACTAGGAATGTTTTAGCAGTGATTAGCAATGCCCGTTTAAGTATTGCTCACCCAGCTTAACTGATTTGTGCACTGCTAAGCATATTTCTCAACATTGCCAGTTTAAGCAGTGCTCAGCTGAGCTCAGTGATTTTGCTCAGTGCTAAGCGAAGCACTGCATTTTTAAAAATTGCCCAGTGGTGGTAAAAGGAGGGAAAACAGGTTTGCACCCCCCTGCTTAGCTGAGCTGCTTAGCACGGAAACAGGCACTGCTGAGCTCCAATCCACTTACACTTATAGTAACACACCCCCATTTTATTTCAGCTACCTGTTCTACTGACACCGACACAGTTCTGGGGCTACACAGGTTTTATCTGCAGACATAGTGGCCCATTTTTGCTATTCATTAACCCCAGCTCATTTGCGTACAGATCCTTGCACATAACCTGAATACTTCACTATTCCAGGGCCTGCCTCCTTAGTAAACAGTGAAATCTACCATTGTGTACTGCATGCAGGGCACTGTAATGCATTATTCACACATATGTCTTATTTTTAGTTTTTAAACAATTTAATATTTTTATTTATTTGTTTATTTATTTATTTATTTATTTATTTAACATTTGTTAACTGGGAAAGTCCGACTTGGAACAAAGCCAATTTTCAGCGGAGGCCCGGGGAGAAACACATTGTTTTTTTTTTGCATAACGGCATGTTTGTGTGTTGCTGCGGGCCACAAAAATGTAATATGTGTATTAAAAAATATATATTATTTTATATTATTTTACATTCATTTTTGAACTCACAGGGCATAGTTTTGCAGATATCCATGCCTACCATGACATTAATGACCTTCTAATTGGGCTTTTACAGCCCCTGTTCAATTTTTACATTTCTGTACACAGTTATTTCCTGTGTACACTTCTGACACGAGAACAGGTTCTGCACTGATACCCATCTACTTCCTGGATCATAAAACACCCTCATTTGCATGAATTTCACCTGCTTATGAGGTGATTTGTATGCCACGGACACTTCAGTGCTCGCACGCTCGTGCATGCCCCTCTGCTCTGTTTACTGGATCACACGGCAGCTGTTTTTTGTGTTATATCCATGCCACTCTGCCTACATGGAACAATCACTCCATGTAGGCTTTATTGAATTCCCCTCATAGTGTTTCCATTAGAGAAATGTGTATGATCGGGGTTGGGGTAGAAGTGTGAAACAATGGTGATGTACTCAAAGGGCATGCTTTATTGATAGTGATGGCTTAGAGTGAACTGTAGTTCTAAAAGCTGACTTGTAAAACTGCAAATGAGGTTTTCAACAGAAAGATTTGTCCAGGGACATCTTCAAGTGTGGTTAGATAAATAAAGTAGCAGGAATTATCAGGATAAGGGGAGGATAGGGTTAATTAGGAAAGAAAGATTGGGAGGACATGAGGTATGGGTAGGGAGGGGCTTAAAGGATTTTAGGCAAGTCTAACTGGAGTAGGAGTCACGTTTTTGACAAGAACTTGGTAAGGCAGGTACCATGTCCTAAATGACCTGTGGGTATTTTGGGCACGAGCAGGGGTATGGTGAGTGAAAATAGTTTTGGTTCTATGGGGTTACAAAGTCATTTAAGTAGCAGTATGGGAATAAGGTGAGTAGTCTTGGCTGATATATATATATATATATATATATATATATATATATATATATATATATATATAAAATATTTTCTTACCACCAGAGGTTTTGCTTGGGTGAAACAAGTCAATATCGGGCCAGTTTGGGGTCATTATTTACTGGCTAGATGACCACTTGGAGTAAGCTGTGAAGGGGTATGTGTGGATGGCACTACTTGTGGTGCTGCTGTGTTTCATGCCTCCTGAAGAGTTGCTCAGTATTCTTTTAAATGGTTCCGATTTTTGCCAACATTCTGCCTTTTAATTGTGGTTTGTTCTTCATAAACCCGTGTTTTCTGGCAAAAGTAGTGGGAGTTTTTAAAGACTGAAGTTAGAAATAGTGACAGATTTTGAGGTGAAGTATATTCCCTGTGAAAACTCATGCTAGTGCAAATCAACCTTCTCCAACTGGCAGACAATAGTAAAATGGACCTATTTTGTCCCACTGCTAATTATGCCTTTTGGTGGAGGAAGGGGCGGAAAAGTTACACTGCTTGGCTGTTATCACAGCGGAATCCTGTAGCGCAGGGTACTGGTTTTGATTTAACTCAATGTTTGTCTCACCATTTGAGTAGCCTCTTGCACGTATAGATGTATGTTAAAAAAGTAAATGGCATCATTTTTTTCTGGTTTTCTTTGTCTCTTGCAAAGAGCTTAAGCTTAGTTGGTTTGGGTCATTGATGGCTGTGTGGTAGGGGTATGGGGTATGTCGAGCTGTTCATGGGCAGCTGAGGAAGATCGCTGCTGCAGGAAGTTTTCATTTGGTCTGTAGCTGAAAGGGGATCACTGATGTTCAGAGAGGGTTTTCATGAGGCGGCACCGAGGGGGGAATGTTGAGTAGGGAGCAGTCTGCCACTTTTATACATCTTGGCTGTGTTCGTTTGTGATGGCACGAATCCTCCTCCCTCCCCCTTTTGGTTATTGAGTCAGACTTATTTGTCACTGTCATGTGGAATTCACATTAAGTGCTCCTCCTTTGTACTAACACCCGCCTTGTTATTATAAAAAAAAAAAAAAAAAAAAAAAAAAGAGATAGTGGAAAGGGTAAGGCATAATGACTGAAATATTCATTTAACCTTCTCATGAAACTGATGGCTTGCATAAGCTATGGATGAAATCTATTTGTGGGGGTTGCCTATCCCTCGTGACTATACTGCCTTTCCTTTTTACCTGTAGGCTGTTACTTTTTTTTTTTTTCCCCCTTATATGGTCAGTCTGTTCTACAAAGTGATGATTTTCTGGCTGAAGGGTACAGATAAAGCAGAGTGCTCAGATCTAACCTGCTTACTGTTTGGTTAGATGTGCTTTCTGGTTTGGGTGCAGAGATCGGAGTCCTTGTTGCAGGCCTTTCCCTCCTCTGTGTTTTAATAGCACCAAGGTTGTATTCTCCGGCTGTGTATGCTTTCGGAGGTTGATTTTAGAGGACTCTGCAGTGGGTGTTTCATGGTTCAGTGTTGGGGTGGTTGGCCGAGCTGTTTCTTGATTTATGATAATTCTGCGGGCTGCAAGACACTCGAGTAATGATGGCTTCCACGCATGGTTGTGCCATTGCATACCTCTCAACTGTCCAGATTTTGCTCAGAATTCTGTTTGTAATGGATATATATATAACACCCACAATTACCACCATACCATCATGCACCCACTTCAAAACTTTACTAACAGCGCACCTGAAAACATGCTGGCTATGCCCTTGCAACTCCCACTCTAATATCACCCACCCCATCAAACCACTACCTTTCTTTCCATTCCACTAACTACCTTGATTATAGCAAGCTCAGATGCTCATAAGCCTAGTACTTATTGTACATCAGGAACTTCTTATTGTAGCATTTGTTAATGTCTGTTATGTACTTCACAGATAAAGATTCTAGTTGTCTACTGATGTTCTATGTTCTTCATCTGTAAATATGTTGTAAGTAATTGCTATGTTAAATTGTTAATCGCTATATAATCCAATGTAACTACTGTCTGTTTATTTTAACTGTGGAGCTTTTCTCCCCGGATCTCCGCTGAAAATGGACCTATGTCCAGTTGAACACTCCTGGTCAACAAACATAAATAAATAAACAACTATATATATATATATATATATATATATATATATATATATATATATATATATATATATACATATATATATATATATATATATATATATATATAGATATATATATATATAAATATTGAGTTTCATATCCTATTACATGCATGCTAATGCAATATCTGTTATTCTATTGACTTGCTAAGCTTGCACGAGTGATATTTAAAGTGTTCCTATGTAGAGTCTTGGTTCACTCTCTGTTTCTGGCTTTGAAAGATCTCTTGCTTTAAGGATTTGTGAGGTATGACTGGGGGGGGGGGGGGACCATAGTTCGCAAACATCCGGATTTCTCAGAGTGTCAAGAAGCATGGTATAGGTTGTGCTTCTAGGCAACAATTTTGGTATGGGAAGTTGTAATTTAGATTTCCTCAATTTAGTCAGACATCTTAAGTGAGTGTCCAGATTTTCTTTAATTTATGGTAGCTGTCTGGGTTTTTGTTGGGGTACGGCTTGGCAGACATGGATTGAGAGTGTGGATAGATGAAAAGGAGGAAAGAATGTTGTTGACACTGGCGTGTTGAGACAATTGTGTGTCTGGCTGCTTTGGAAATGTCAGAGTGGCATTTGGAGGTGCATCACACCATCATTTTCCTTAGTTGAAGCAGCGAATGGTCTTTTCCAGGCACTGAGCAAGTTGCTGTCATGGTTGTTGCCATGAATGCGCAGTGATAGTTGGAGCAGTGTGGCCGACTCATATTTCTCAAATGAAGGTTTGTCACAAATCATTGAGTGTTTTTCATAGGTGTGGGGGATGTTGGGTAAGTAGATAAACTATAAAGATATGTGGGTGTTCCTCAAACTTTATGGTCTTCTGTAGAATTGCTGGGATGACCTGAGGATTGAAGCTGCCTGATAACGCAGTTCTGCAGGGTTTACTATCAAAAGGTCAATTGCCACTCCATCGAACGTCGGATGGTCGACACCGGAATGCCGAAACGTTTTATCGAAAACAATCTAGGAATGGGTTTCACCATGGGTCGAGGTAGGGGAGAAGTTCGTAGGTACGACTAATACGTACTCCTACCTCAACCCATGGTAATACCGTTCCTAGATGGATATTTCGACTTCAACATTCGATATATCCGACCTTCCGATGTCGACCATCCGACGTTCGATGGAGTGGCAATCGACCTTTTGATAGTAAACCGTTCTGCAGATAGCATTTTTTACATAGATTCTGTTTAGCTAGTGGGGGGGGGTGGATACTCCTAATGTTTCTTACTGTTTATTAGTATTACAAGGGAGAAGTTTTTTTTTTCCCAAGTAAGAATGGGTCTTGGTCATGGTGAAGCATGCAGAAGGGGGTGGTTTGTCTTTGAATGTTCTGTAGTTCAGATGGTGTACATTTCTCTTTTCATTTGCAGATGGTGGTGCAATGATGTGTGACAGCTGTTGGAGTGGTACACAATGCAGTTGCAGATGGTCAGCCCAGATGTTGTATCAATCAGTGGTTGAAGGACGTGGTCTCATCATTTGACAGGGGTTGCTGAAGAGGGGTTTTTGGTTGATAAAGCTGCCCAGAGTGAGGTCACAGGTAGGGGAAGTGTCAAGTGGACATCAGTTAGTGACCAGATGGAAGTGAGTTCGGAAGGCGATGGTGCACACAGGGGTCCAAGTGTAAGAGCATCAAAGGCAACAGTCAGCGGCCTGAAGGATATGCATGTCAAAGATAATTCATTCTGAAGGGGTGGATGTTCTAGTTTCTGTAATTGTGCACAATGAGGTTGCAGGCAATTTTACTTTATTTGATGCTTATTTAGGCATGTCAGACTTGGTGCGGTTTTGGGTGTATGTGGGCAAGTAAGGAAGAAGTATATTAGGACAGGGTGAAGCAGAGAGGGGGATTAACTAAGATTCTGGGGGGCTCCCATAGATGGGATGGAATTACAGCAATAATAGGATCATTGGAAGTTACTAGGTTAATGGCTATAGGGTCAGTAGAGGCTAGCCAAGGCAGCCTAGCGAAGTTCAACTCCTATTTTCACATGCGGCACCTGTGTCCTTGACCAAGAGAGAGATGGGTGAAACCACTGGGGGGAATTCATGCCTACCTATCCAGTTGCTTTAAATGTGTTGGGTTTGATGGGGCATTCAAGGCTGCAGGTGTTTGGGGTATGCTAGCAAATGGCTGAGGACTGAGGGCGGAAACTGATTGCGGTTAAGTTCTTAGATGTAATATACGCAGATTAGGGGTGCTTCAAATTTCTGCTGAAACAAGACCAGTTTGTCAACCGGCATTGAGTTTGGATGCACTGAGTTTGTAAAAGCGATATTTAATAAGTGTCTGAATTCTGCTTTTATTCACCATTAATTGTGGTCTTGTCGTACTTATTAAGACGTAGTAAACTTTGAACAAGTGAAGTATGATAGTGGGTGGTTAGGAACATATTAAAATACAGAAAAGTTATTATATCATTTTGAAAGGCTAACTGTGGCATTTGTTGCTTCACTTGAGGTGAGGCAAGGGGGCTGTAGGTGGTCATGGGTCCAACTTTCAGGCTATGGTTTGGCTAGAAGGTAAGGTGGCTAGCAATTTTCCTTAACGGGGGTAGGTTCAGTTATGGCTATTCCCCTCCTCCACATCATCCGCAGGGTGGGTGGTAGATCAGAGGGGTGGCTATTAATTAAAAATTTAACCTGGTATTATGATGTAAGGGTAGTGATTTTAAAGAATGTAGTTACTAAATTGATAGTTGTCATGTCCAGGGGATCTGTCTGTGTGTGCTTTTGGCTACAAATTAGGGTGGGAACAAAGTAGTTGGTGTATATAGGAATCTTTTAGGACCTGAAAGCTATACATTAAGTAGGGGAGGTAAATTAGTACAGTGAGTTGTCCAGGATTTTCTTACATCTAGTAGAGAAGGAATTCATACAGAGTTACAGTGGTCTTTGATTTTGCAAACAGAGTAGGCCTTTGCTTGGGGTTAAATTTAGGCAATTTTTGGTTACGTGTGTGCTGAGAATTTACAGTTACCTTTCTTTTGCAGGTTTAGATGTGCAGAAGGGGCCTCAGTTGAGAGCCATAAGGAAGCAGGCCAACCAGTTGTGTGCAGTGATGTTATTAAAACCTGGACATGTTGCAAAAACTTGAACGGTAAAAAGGTACAAAGCTTGTTGCTTAGACACGTTTTTTTTTTTATTAATTGGGCCGGTGTGGTTTTGCCTGGCTCGGGTTTAGTGTTTTGGGGTGCATTTTACAGGTGATTACTGAGGAATTAATCTAGTTAAGCATTTTAGCAATTGTTTAGGCAAGTTGTGCGGAATTTTATTGTTTGACAGATGAGGCATGTGAGCTCAATTTGTGGGGTGTTGAGCTGGAGGCTGGGTAGATGGAAGGAAGGGCAACTGGGGTGTTGAATATTGGGGTTTCATGTTAAGTGAGGGTAGAAGGTGTAGCTTGAGTGATTTGAGATTAGGTTCATTGTTTTAGTTTAATATGGTAGTGTTATGGTTTGTGGTGGTTGTGTTGTTAGAATGTTATGCTGGTTGTTTAAATGTCTTATTGATTATAATGGATAGTTAGTATGGTGGCAGGATTGCTAGGCAACTGAATTTTAAAAGATAGCTCCTTTGGTTATATTAAGTGGTGAAATGAGGCTGGGTTTGGCGTTATGGTATGCTATTGCCCATGTGGGGTTTCAAGGGTCAGTGGGTTTAGTGTTGGTTGTCCAGTGGATTGGTAATGATCAAGGAATTGTCAGGATTGTTATTGCACTGACTTTAAAGAGATTTCATTCTGGTTATTGCATTTATTGGGTGAAAGAATGGGTTCAAGATGTGGCACGATGGTATGCATTTGTTTTCCATGGCTCTTAGTGGCAGTGGGCTTAGTGTTTGGCTGTCCAGTTGGCTGGTTATGCCCTTGGAATCATTGTGGGGCTTCCGTCATGAGGTAAGGATGATTTAGTTCATGTGCAAGAGTTATACTTATGTTATGAGATTATGGTTTGTTATCTTAGTATAGGAGAGGGATCAGTGTTTTTGTTTTCAGTTGTTTAGGTAACTGGCTACTTTGTTAGTTATGGGTTAGGATTTTAGGTGGTGATGTCATTGTTCCAGCCTGGATAGAGAGGATGGGATAGACTGAATGATTTTGGCCAGATGCCTTAATGGGTGTTAGGTTGCTGGAAGATGTTCATTGTGTTACCTTGCTGCAGTCATCACACTTGGGTTATCCTGCCATCAGGCGGTCCCACAGTTGGCCTGAGTTCCAAAGTCTTGGTCCGGGGTTGGTTGCTGTCGCTTCTTCCCTGATGTCAGTGCACCAGGGTTATATAAGAGGCATCCAACGCCCTTTTCTTCAGTCTTTCTTGCTGCGCGGTGCCCGAAGCAGAAGCAGTTCGCAAGTGCCTGTCAGCTGACACCCGAGATTTTCAAATCGAATTTCAGTCTGAAGTCTTCTATAAAGCTAAGTATCCCATTGGGGAACCTTTTCTTGCCTCAGTCCGATGTCAGAAAAAGTTAACAATTGCATTTCTTGTGGGAAGCAAATACCTCATAAGGACTTCCATTCTTATTGTATTCCTTGCCTAGGCCCAGACCACGATGTCACAGGTTGTCAGTTTTGTGCTAGGTTTAATAAATGAACTATCAAATTCCGTTTTGACTTTGCACGACATTACTTTGGTAGGAAATTTAATTATATCATGCCGTCGGAGCAGCCGATGACCAGCATGCATAAAAAAATGCAAGGATAAGGACAGGCAGCCTAGGAACAAGCCAGACTCCGAGGCCTCTGGTGGGCCTGTCGCCAGTTCTCCGGTTTTCAGTGAGGCACCTACGCAGCCCCTGACGACCGCAGAATTGGAACCCCAGACAGCTGCGGGTTCTCAAGCAGAGTGTACTAGGCCGTCGCAGCCATCTTCATTAGGCCCTTCCAACACCGGAGCAGAAGGAGATCCCGGTGCAGTAGAAACACCTTCAGTTGCAGAAGGTGTCTTCAGACCGACTACACTCACCATTAAATCTTATACTAAGCTTAAAACTCCATTAAAACCAAAAAAAGACTGTAAATCAGTCTACAGTTCAAGGCCCCATGCTTAAGAAACAGATGCTTAAGATGGCTGAAGATATGATTACCCTAATCAGGGGTTCCCATCCCCCTCCAGATAAAAGACCAAGACAAGAGGAGGATTATGCTTCCTCTGACCAGGTTTCAATTTCCTCAGATTCTTCTGAGGAACAGGATTACACTTTTCCCCCTTATGAAGACTCTGATGCTGAATACTCTATTCCCTCAGCATCTCCCCTTGAAGACTCCTCCTTTGGGGAAACTTTACATACCATGAGGGAACATTTCCACTGGGAAGGCCAGGACTACTCTGATTCTAAGAAAAGGCTCCAAGAGTTCCTTTAACTACCCCAGCACAGACCACTTGCTATCTCTCCAGTTTTAGACATTGTGGATGATGTTTACTTGGAGTCTAGTCTAAATCCAGACTCTCTACCTCCTGCTCCAGCCAAATCAGATAGATACTACAGAGTACCTGACTTACACAAATTCCTTTATAAAAGCCCTGTGGCTGACCTAGAAACAATTTCCCAGGGTCCCAAAAGGGCTAAAGCTTCTATGGCTAAAATTCCTGTCCCCTCTGAAAGGGATTCTAGATCCCTAGATAGATGGGGAAAGAAGATATACACCTCAGCTACGCTGGCTATGAGAGCATTAAATTGTCAGTTTCACATGTTGAAATATCAGCAATTCCTAATGTCTTAATTAAAACAAAAAATGAGCACACTTTCTGAACAGTCGGATTTCAAGGAAATGCAGGATCTGTTGCATGCAGCTGAACAGGTGGGCAAACATTCTTTACAATGTAGATTTGATTCATTGGAAGCTTCCTGTAGAGCAGCTGTTACTGGGTCTGTCATACGTAGACATGCTTGGTTAAAAGAACAAACCCTACCTGATCATGTTAAAGCAAAATTATTGGATGCACCTTTAAAGCAGGATGTATTATTTGGTGTCAAAGCAGAAGAGGTTTTAAAAAAATGGAGGATAAGGCAAAGTCTATGCAGACGGTCAAGGATTTTTTACATGTACAACCCCCTCGTTTCAGCAGAAATTGGCCAACAAAAAACTGGTCCTTTCCAGCTTCTGACAGATCACAGAGGGGCAAATACAGATGCCCAAGGGGCAGAGGTCAGTCACAAGGCCCTTACAAACCTCACCAATGGGGTACTGCTACCCAGAAAGGAGGAGAAGACAGGCCACAAGTTAGCAGAAGACAAACACAATGACTCAATCCTCAAACTACCAAGCAAATCTCTCTTGGCAGCTCCCTTGGGAGGAAAATTAGTACTTTTTGCAGACAACTGGCACATCATCACAAAAGACAAATAGGTCCTAAGCATTGTCTCACAAAGATACAGATTCCACTTTCATACCTTGCCAAGGATAAATGGAATGCCAAACCTGCCACCAAATCAATGGGCAGAGGCACAAAAACAAATTACAGCTCTCATGGACATGAGAGCCATTCAACAGGTACCTACACAGGAGCAAGGACAAGGATTTTACTCAAGACTCTTTCTTTTCCCATGAAAAGACAAAGCATGGAGTCCCATTCTGGATCTTTCAATTCTGAACACCTATCTACAAGTACCAAAATTCAAGATGCTAACACTACAGCAGCTTATTCCCATGCTGGGCAAGAATGCTTGGCTAGTAACATTGGACTTCAAGGAGGCATACCTGCATGTCCCTATCTGACAAAATTGCAGAAGATACCTCTGCTTCATTGCAGGTCCAACCCATTATCAATTCTCTGCACTGCCCTTTGGCTTATATACTGCCCCAGGGTCTTCACAAAATGCCTGGCACCAGTAATTGCATACTGCAGACAAAGAGGAATTCAATTATACCCATACCTGGACGACTGCCTTATTCAAGCAGAAAGCAAGGACATTCTTTTAAAGCATCTGGCATTTGCCAAACACCTTCTAAGTTGCCTAGGGTACACAGTAAATGAAAAGAAATCAAAACTAGTGCCCTCACAAAACATAATATTCATGGGTGCCAGCTTGAATATAATGGCCCAGATGGCTTATCTCATGCCAGACAAGCAACAACAGCTGACTCAATACTTCAAAATAATGGCAACAAAGACCCAACTCCCTGCAAGAAAAAATTCTGCAGGCCTTGGGATTCATGGCATCTTGCATACTACTAATACCATTTGCAAAACTGCATATGAGGAAATTACAATGGTACCTGAAAAGCGTATGGACTCAACACAGCCACAGCTTGTAAACAATGATACCTCTCATTCCCTCCCTTCAACAGGAGTTTCTATGGTGGGCACAGGCATGTCACCTCAACAAGGGTCAGCCTTTCACCTTACCCACAGCCAGGCAAACTATGACAACAGATGCATCGGACTATGCCTGGGGAGCACACATGGCAGGACAGTGCATTCAGGGCAAATGGACTACAGATCAAAGGCATCTGCATATCAATCAAAAAGAAATGCTAGCAGAACAGAATGCCCTGACAGCTTTCAAGGACATCTTACACCCAGGACAACTAATAATAAAGATGGACAATACCACAGTAATGTGGTACATAAACAAGCAAGGGGGCACACATTCCTACCCTCTATGCAGGCAAGCAATGACCTTGTGGAACACAGCACTGTCTTACCAGGTTCAATTTACAAACAAAATTCCTGCCAGGAAAGAAAAACACATTGGCAGACGACCTAAGCAGAAACATCATGGATCCCCACGAGTGGAAACTACATCCACAAGTATTTGCAATGATAACTCAAAAATGGGGATGCCCAGACATAGATCTGTTTGCCAACCCCCAAAACTACCAACTTCAAAAATTTTGCACAAGGACATTCCATCCACAAGCTTGGAAAGTGGACGCCCTCTCATTCAGTTGGAAAACATTAACAGTGTATGCCTTTCCTCCACTGCCTCTTCTAGCAAAGGTAATGCTGAAAGTCAGATTAGAGAGGCCACAAATGATTCTCATTGCACCAGACTGGCCACGCCAGCACTGGTATCCAATTCTAAGGAACATGGACCACGGCCCACCATGGATTTTACCACAAATTCCTCACCTGCTCACCCAGTGAGACAATCAGATTCTACACAGCCAGCTCAAGACTTTAAACCTGGCTGCATGGCAAATTACCTAAACAACCAGCCAACACCTCTATCCAAAGCTGTTATGGATGTCATTCTGGAGGCCAGGAGGCCCAGCACCAGAAAAACCTATTCAGAAAAATGGAAAAGATTTTGTGCCTGGAACCAGGCTAAAGGCCAAAATCCCCTTGATCCAAACATTCCTCAGATTCTACAATATTTAACCGAGATGTTGCACAAAGGACTTTCTTTTTCATCTATTAAGATCCACGCCTCAGCAATTTCAGTTCATTACAACACGGATCTTCCTTTATTTTCACATCCACTCCTAAGACAGTACCTCAGAGGGGCTAAGAACATAAGACTGCCCAGGAGAGCTCCAACATCTACTTGGGATCTCAACTTGTTCTGGAAAAGCTTACACTGCCGCCCTTTGAACCAGCTTTTTCAGCTGATTTAAAATTTATTTCATGGAAAACTGCCCTGCTACTAGCAATAACTTCAGCTAGAAGAGTCTCAGAGCTACAGGCACTAATGGCAGTGGAGCCTTTCCTCATTTTTCTTCAAGACAGAGTCTCTCTACGAACTAACCCTTCCTTTATGCCAAAGGTGGTATCCAGTGTGGACCTAAACCAAACCATTCATTTGCCCACCTTTTTTCCCAAATCCCCAGAACAAAGGAGAAAGACTCCTGCACTCTTTGGACATCCACAGGCAATTACGTTACTACATGGATAAAACTAAGGCTTTCAGAAAATCTGACCAGCTCTTTGTAGCCTATGCTGCAGGATCACAAGGAAAAGCTATCTCAAAACAGACCATTTCAAAATGGATAGGACATTGCATATGTTTCTGCTACACGCATCATGGGAAACCAGTACCTGCTAACATTAGGTACCACTCCACCAGGGCTACAGCTACATCAGCAGCCTTTCTCAGGGGGTGCCAACCAAGGATATTCTGGAAGCTGCAAATTGGAGTTCAGTGCACACCTTCAACAAACACTATCACTTACCTCTACATTCCAAGACTACAGCTGGTTTTGCCACTGCAATTTTGCAGGGCCTACTAGCTTCTTCTAACCCTGTTTTACTCCACCACCCATCCTTAGCTTTGGGATTCAACCCAAGTGTGATGACTGCAGCAGGGTAACACGATGAATATAGTACAGTTTTGTACCTACCATAAATGTAGATGTTCGAGTGTTCACCCTGCTGCAGTCCAGGTTACCCTCCCTCCATCCCCTCTGAACTAGCTGAACTTATGTATACCACTCTATCCTATACAACCTCTGTGGTGTATTTGCTTGTGCCTGAAGGTATTGTTTTATTTTTACATGTACTTTTTTTATATAGCAATATATATATATATATATTGCCTACCTATTGGGGGCAACTGACATCTGGGGCAAGAAAAACTGAAGGAAATGGCGTTGGATGCCTCATTTATACCCCTGGCGCACTGATGTCAGGGAAGAAGTGACAGCAACCGATGCCGGACCAAGACTTTGGAACTCAGGCCAACTGCAGGACCACCTGATGGCAGGATAACCCAAGTGTGATGACTGCAGCAGGGTGAACACTCGAACATCTACATTTATGGTAGGTACAAAACTGTACTTTTGTTATAGTGAGGGGGAACAGCCTGGTCAGGCTGGTGGGCAGAGAAGAGGGGCAGGATTGCCCTCTTCTGTTCCCCCTCTGGTGCTGGATGTTCAGTTCAATATGTTGGGAAAGAAAAGTGAGCAGTTGTGCTGCTTGAAAGTAAATAAGCAAGTGGTGGTAAGCTGCTTATTTGGTTGGAGGTGTAATTCAATAAATGGTTACTGAAGTGAGTGGTACACTGCTTTGTGACTAAGCAAGTGGAGGTATGGATGCTGCTTACCTATCGAGATGAGCGGGGTCACACTGCCCTATATTAATGTTACATGGATGCTATTTTCACTTATATCATGTTTTGGTTGAAATTAATCACTATTGGTTATCACGTTTATGGAAGTTTAATAAAGGTCGTCAAATGTCATTCGGTGTGATGTGTTTATTGAAGGGGACCAGGACAGTGAAATGTACTCAATTTTTATTTATTATTTTTTGTAATTTGTTTACTGGGTGAATAGACTGGTTTACATGCACCTTTTACCTATGACCCAAGATCAAAGAAGAGCAGAGATATAGTTGTGGAATATCCAATTTTAATTAGAAATGTTCCATGAGTAGTTGTCACACAATATTAACAGACAAGTGTATAGTCTAAGTAGGGTATATCTAGATATAGAGAACATTAAGAATCAAGAAGATGTGCAGATCTTAATAACGCATAAAATGTTTAACAGTAATAATGCTTCTACCTTCACTACAAAAAAATGCAAACCTTAGTGAGAAATATAAGCAATTATCTTGTCATGTTGGCAGATGGTGTCTAAGGATTAATAACACCAAAATGTGTACATTTCAGAATTAAAACTAACTAAATCAAAAACGTATCAGAAGGCAGGCTTCAGTGGCAATAAAAGGTAAAAATACAGGCAGTGTTATTTATTCATATAGTAGTGGTTTGGATAAAGGTATAAACTACACGAGAATGTTTTTATGAGTTTTGCAGTTTATCCCCATAGTTAAAAGATACAGAATAGTTTGAAAATACTGTTGTCCCAGTCCCCTTCAATAAACACATCACACCAAATGACATTTGATGGCCTTTATTAAACTTCCATAACTTTGATTACCAATTTTATTTACAACTGGAGTATAGCTGATTCTAAACACAGCATAAACCTCCTTGTAATGTTAATCAGGACAGCGTACCTGCTCTTCCTGCCGCAGTAAGCAGAGTCCATACCTTTGCTTGCTTACTTTACTTATAAACCTCCTTGTAATGTTAATCAGGACAGCGTACCTGCTCTTCCTGCCGCAGTAAGCAGAGTCCATACCTTTGCTTGCTTACTTTACTTATAAACCTCCTTGTAATGTTAATCAGGACAGCGTACCTGCTCTTCCTGCCGCAGTAAGCAGAGTCCATACCTTTGCTTGCTTACTTTACTTATAAACCTCCTTGTAATGTTAATCAGGACAGCGTACCTGCTCTTCCTGCCGCAGTAAGCAGAGTCCATACCTTTGCTTGCTTACTTTACTTATAAACCTCCTTGTAATGTTAATCAGGACAGCGTACCTGCTCTTCCTGCCGCAGTAAGCAGAGTCCATACCTTTGCTTGCTTACTTTACTTATAAACCTCCTTGTAATGTTAATCAGGACAGCGTACCTGCTCTTCCTGCCGCAGTAAGCAGAGTCCATACCTTTGCTTGCTTACTTTACTTATAAACCTCCTTGTAATGTTAATCAGGACAGCGTACCTGCTCTTCCTGCCGCAGTAAGCAGAGTCCATACCTTTGCTTGCTTACTTTACTTATAAACCTCCTTGTAATGTTAATCAGGACAGCGTACCTGCTCTTCCTGCCGCAGTAAGCAGAGTCCATACCTTTGCTCACTTACTTTACTTATAAACCTCCTTGTAATGTTAATCAGGACAGCGTACCTGCTCTTCCTGCCGCAGTAAGCAGAGTCCATACCTTTGCTTGCTTACTTTACTTATAAACCTCCTTGTAATGTTAATCAGGACAGCGTACCTGCTCTTCCTGCCGCAGTAAGCAGAGTCCATACCTTTGCTTGCTTACTTTACTTATAAACCTCCTTGTAATGTTAATCAGGACAGCGTACCTGCTCTTCCTGCCGCAGTAAGCAGAGTCCATACCTTTGCTTGCTTACTTTACTTATAAACCTCCTTGTAATGTTAATCAGGACAGCGTACCTGCTGTTCCTGCTGCAGTAAGCAGCGTCCCTACCTTTGCTCACTTACTTTACTTATAAACCTCCTTGTAATGTTAATCAGGAAAGTGTACCTGCTCATCCTGCCCAGTAAGCAGCTGGGCCTATATTATATTAGCGAAAATCCTTTTAAGCGAATGCAAAAACACTGACATGTATTGTGCGAACCGCGAATATGCCGAACGCACTAAACCGCAAAATTAAAAAATTCAAATCCCCATAGTCGGCCAACTCCACCTCCCACTACATACTGCCTACCCAAACAAAAGAAATAAACCACATACATACACTAACCAAAACCCTAGTTCTAACCCTAAAGTAAAGCACCAAAACCCTACTTCTAACCTTACACTAAACCTTACGTACATTACTATCTATGCACTTACATTAACCCGCACTCTAACCCTAAGGTCCATAACTATCGCACACTTACCCTACAGAGGTATACCAAAACTAAATAAATAATCCACTCACATGCATTTAACAAAACCCTAATTCTAACCCTACATTAGACCTTACATACATTACCTATCTATGCACTTACCTTAACCCGCACCATAAGGTCCATAACTATTGCACACTTACCTTACGGAGCTATACCACAGACGGGCCAACCATGACACTTCTACATTTAGAATTTCGCGGTTTTGGACATTCGGCATTTCCACGGTTCGCGCAATACATGTCACTCTTTTCATATTCGCGTAAAAGGACTTTCGAGCATCTAAATGGAACCTGTAAGAAGCGTCCATACCTTTGCTCGCTTACTTTACTTATGAAGCAGCATCCCATCTCACTTCATAAACCATTCATCAAATTACCAACCAAATAAGCAACATCCTTACCACCGTTTGTTTACCTATTCAGCAAACTTGCTCCAGCTGCTCATTTTATTTTCCGCAAATCCTTGGAAGAAGCCTCCACACACTGGAGGGGGAACAGAAGAGGGTAAGCCTGTCCCTCTTCTCTGCCAACCAGCCTGATCAGGCTGTTCCCCCTCCCTTCAACTCAAATTCTTCAACCCACTACTTCCCATAAAGGGAAGAATCATGCCAAACATCATTCAGTGTACCATCATCTGTAAAGCACTTTAGAATCCTGTCACAAACCCGCCGTGTCATACCAGCATTGAAACACACCCTAATGAAACTAAATAAAGTAGCCCATGTAGACAAGCTACTTACACCACCATACAAAGCCTCTACTTGCCTGAAATGCCTACTGGCCCCAGCCACACCAGGTCAGTGACTAGCCCTCACCCTCCAAAATGTGGTAAAATAATCCAACCCTACCTCCTGTAAAACTGTCACTCAAAGCCAATTCCTCCTATACACAAAGCACCACCCAGCTCACCATCCTGATTCACTTATTATATACAACCTGTTAATCCCAACTAAGACATCACCCCTTTTACCAAAACCTCTTCTATAACTGCCCACTTAAACCTGCCACAATCATGTAATCCTAACCATTATCTTACCTGCATCAGCTCACCTAATATCTCCTTCAACAGTAACATAACTTGGTATGCTGCCATAGTAATCTGCCCACCAAATCCATTCAAGGAAAAAAAAAACATGCCCCAACTATCAACAAGATAGTGTGAAATTCACCCTGATGCTTCCATGGCAATGAAGAAATCAAACTCCTATACAGCTGCTCTGCTGGAAATCCATAGCCTCATTCTTAATGCTCCATCAGCCGATACATTCCTCAGCAGCCTCCCTCCCCTGTCGAGTCCAAATTCCTTCAGACCACCAAAAATGCCAGCTCAGCAAGTCCCCACCTGTGACCACAGTGTGATCTGTAAAAGAAAAACTGTAAATCTTCTACACCTGCAAAGCCCATTTCTTAATGACATTATGCACCACTAAGAGCATAGCTCTTTCATCAACTGTATGAATTGCATGCATTACTGAATGCCAAACCCCTGACTTAAGATATCTTAGCATTTTTTTTTTTTTTATTACCACCCATATGCATGATAAGACTGATACACATACAAAAATAACAAGTTCATTGCATCAAAAGGCCTATTCTGGTATCCTTTAACCATCTCCTGAGGTTTTTCAACCAAGCTGTTAACTGTTAAATTGGACAGGGAAGTTAAAACTACCGAATCTGTCAACAAAATGCCAAACTCCATGACCAACACTATCCATCTACCCCACTCTGCCATGTGTACAGCCTGAACCCGATATGCAACCCCATGTCCACCCGTCTCCTACCCCCAGGTGATTGGAACACACTTAACCAAGCTAAAATCCCCCACCATCTACTTGAATTATAAAGCTACACCAATTTCCTACAACCAGCGGCTGGTCCTGTTAACCCAACCTGACAACCAGCAACCTTACCCCAGCCATGCTAACCCCAAAAATAGCCCTATTCCTTCAGACTTCCCCCACTAAAAGTATGATGTCTAGCTAATATACACACACACCAAAACCATATCACTTGGATTTCCCCTTTTTAGGCTTCCTCTCAATATGACCTCTGTCACCCAGATAATGAATTCAACCTTAGAAATCCACTCATAGACCTCAAACAGCCTTTGACTACTTAACAGTAATCCGTCTGTGCCATCTTTGCTTGTCACTGCAGCCAAACACCATGCATCACCTTCAGGTCGCCAACTGATGTGACTCTCCCCTTTTTCATAACTACACTAACCATTATTCCAGCTATGGATAAAATGGTCAATATATGCTCATCCCTCATTGATCTGTAAAAGAAAAGAAAAATGTTAATGCACTGCCCTAACCAAAGTAGGTAATCTTAAATGTTATTGAGGTAACCTGCTGCCATACTCCTTCCACTGAACAAAGTATGAGTAAGTCTAAATCCTGTCAGGGTCCCAAAGGCTTAACTGTCATATATGACCTTATTAACAGAGACACCTTATTACCCAGAGCCTTACCAGTATCTGCAACACAGCATGCTATTGTCCACTCCAGACACTAACATGATGAGTGGATGGGTAACAGCTTCCTATGATCCTAAGCTTCCTGTGACTCCTCCCCACCCACTTGAACCCCTGCAACAGTGACGTGCCTTAATGTCCCCTAAATAAAGTGAATTACCTGTAGCTTCATCGTACCCTTTGTGAGAACCCCAAACTTCTATCACCACAGAATCCATTCCCATTGAAATCCCCTTACCTTTATCCACTAGGATATCCACCATGACCTGCTTCCACCATCTGCGAACTCTCTCCATAGCACTGCTACAATTTGGACGCCTAACTCCACACCACCATCTGCAAAGAGAAAGACAGTTGTAAATCCTCTGACATGCATAAGTAAGGGTCCCCTTTGTTCCCCATTATAGTGCCAGTCTTCCAAATAGAGACAAATTTTAGATATTGCCCTTAGAAACTTATAAAGTTGACTGAATAATAGGTTTGCATTAGCATGGATTTCTGAAGGCTGTGGAGTCTCAAACTCACATGTTTGTCATTATTTAATGACTTCAACCCTATTTGCTAGAAAAAAATGCCTGTTTCTACCGAGACTGGTCACAAACAACATGTGAAGCAGCCCCACATCCCTTTTTATGTATGTATTTATTTATTTATTTATTTTAACATATTAAGGTTACCTTTATTAAAATGGCAGGATCACTGTAATTGCCTGAAATACTTGCAGTTACCTTGACGACAGACAACCTAACATGTAGGAAAAGCAACAAAATCAACTGTTACTTTCAAGGAAGCCCAAAGAACTTGTCAGTCACGGAAAGCCTGCCATTCAACAAATTGCATATGTCGACATACAAGTACATCACCACCTCTAAGCCAAAGTTCTATTTCCTCATCTTCAGCAATAGCCCGCTAACAACGAGGCAAATTTTTTTTTTCTCCCCCCCCCCATCCCCTGGTATGTTGGCTCACCCCTCCCACCATCTTGTTTCACCATTTCTGAGACAAAAAGTAGGTGCGCCTTGGCCAAAAGGGGTTCACTGACTCAGACCTCT
Organism: Protopterus annectens; assembly: GCF_019279795.1. Lineage (NCBI taxonomy): Eukaryota > Metazoa > Chordata > Ceratodontiformes > Protopteridae > Protopterus > Protopterus annectens. Next base: position 798,235,002 of record NC_056729.1, read on the forward strand.
GACATGAACTAATTCACGACTGTACTGAACCTGTACTGCTAAAATGAACCTCCGGAACTTTAATTATTTGTATGTATTTATATAAAATATAATATTTAAGTAATATATAATATTATTGTGGCCACATTTACCATAAACACCTTCAGAAAGCTCAGCCTCGTAATGGGGAGACATCAGTCTGCCACACATGCGCACCACACCCCTGTTGCCACCATAACAGCAAGCCCACGAAAAGGTCTCTGTGGCTTAGGTGAAAACACCCTATTAGCAATGGACATCAGCACCCCCCCCCCCCCCAAGTACCTAGGTCCAAATTTAACTAGCATACTGTAACACAGTAAAAAATACCGTCACTGAACTCTGGCAAACATCACAGTTCCAGACTCCCTCCTCATCAGCAATGCAGCAAAACTAGCTCTGACACAGGTCTTCTTTCTCCCGGTGACCCCAGATCCACTCCGAATTCCTGGACCAAAAAGAAAGAAAAAAACAACATTATGGACCCACATACACCACTGCACACACACACGGCTCTGCAGAGGCCCTCTGAAACATACCAAATTATCCACTTTTGACTACCTCATCCCAGCCAGCAACTAGGAGTATGGAATGCCGTGAAAGTATACCCCCCAACAGCCCAATTCACTGCAGGGCAAGACGTCTGAAACTCAAATGCTTTCTTCACTGTTAAGCATTACTGGGCCACTTCATAAAACTATGAGGCTCCTCCTTGAAAATTCATCTAGTCAAATCATAATTACCGGAAATAACTTATACAGAAAAAGTATCGCAATCCCCATTTGGAGGGGCTTCAACCCCACACCCTCGTCTTTACATGCTTTAACTCCACAGTGAAGCAACAATGTAAAATAAGAAAAGACCACATAAAGTGAATCAGTGCTGGAACACTTACCAAAATCACACCCAAGGTAATTGGCTGCATATTTTCTTCCACTCTAAATAAATTATCAACTTGCCGAGTTACAAAACTCAATTACATAAAACCCCAAATAACATCTTAAAAGTTCAAGTTAATGCAAATCAGCTTAAACTCAATTTCAAATCCCTACTCATAGATTCCCCACTACATAAGACCAACATTGTAGAATCCTGCTAAAGTGCAATATGAAATAAATGCCAAGCATATCTCAGACCCATTTCAATAAACAAGCATACTATCCCATAAATAAAACACTAAAACCACCATAACCAGCCATGTGTATGATCTTTACTCCTTCAGGTTTACCTGGCAAGAAGCAGACTCTTTGTAATATGAAGCTGAGAGATAAAATGGTCTAAAGTAAAATCACGACTCCCCCTCGGGCTGGTATCCCCCTATGCGCATGCACGATTAAACTGTGGTATCACAATCTTTTGCCGGCGAATAGTGCACCGGTGGATCAACATCTCCTAGATAAAGCAGAACTACCAAAAGAATTATTGGCTAAAAGCTGCTAATTCTAATGACTGATGACAAGAGTTTAAACAACAGTGATTTCCAGTTGGTACACCACATGGGACCAAGCTCTGTACATGACCTGACAAAACCCCAAAAGGTTAAAACCTAGAAATTACCAACCAATAAAGTATCGATGACTTCTAGCCTTTAGCTTCCCCACCTTGGAGTGAGAATAAGACTATGCATAAACCAGTTGCCCAACTCTGATCAGGCAACAGCATCACTACTTCCTCTCATCTGTTGATGCACCATCCTTTAATTGTAGCCATAAATGGTAATAAATCAGGATCCTCATCCCAACAAACTCACGCTGTGTAAAATTATGTTCCTGTTCCCTTATTACTCTGCCATGACCACATGTAAAAACACTGCACCTAACTACCCAGCTGAAGCATAGGCCACATAAGGGCATACAAACTGGCTGGAAAGTACCATGTTATGGAGGTCATAACAATGATGAAGCACATCACCGTTCTCCCCTTACCTATATCCATGAAAAAACCCAACTCCGCTAAGAGAAGGAAGAGAGGAAATAAAATATATATAATTATATTCCTCATATACAGACCGCCTGTCTCCTGCCACCTTAACCCCACTAGTACCTGCAGCCTACCTGTTCCATGGGAATACCTGCAGGTCATCATGGACATAACACCTGCCTTAGCAAGTTCATGCCAAAATGTGACTACTTACTCAGCTACACTTGTCTAAACCCCTTAAACTCCTCCCCACCCTTATCTCATTTCCTCCCAAACATCCCTCCCTCCAGTTAACCCTTTCACCTCCCCAACCCACTTAACTCCCATTATATATCAGCCTAACCCCTTTTGAAGATGTCCCAGGACAACTTGGTTTGTTATCAAACCTCATTTACTACCAGTATCTCTTGACAAAATGTAAATGATTTACATAGTGCTTTTTGTATGCTGTTTTGTAGACATATGCTGCAATTATATGGTAAGTTGATGCATAAGTGTATTGGTTGTGAAACATGTGATAGTAAATGCAGAATTTGGGAATTGGGAAGAACCAAGGGAAGCAATGTGTGGAGAATAAGGGGTTTATGTTTGAAAAAAGAGCAATACACGCTGCAAATGGTGGACCATTGCAACTTAAACTATATAAATGTAATAACAAATCAGTAAGCTAGGAGGTGAAGGAAAATCACGCAGGACATGTTTGGATGCTGACTCCTGTCATGAAATAATGAGTTTTAACTAATCATGCTATATGTTTCCATGTGCTTGCAATGTGCTAATTAAAAAAATCATGATTTGATAAACTGACCTATACTACGTCATGGTTTTATGGTTATAAGTCCCTGTGACAACATTTCACCACAGTTTATTCTTACATCGCAGGATAATTTTACACACACTACTTAAAGCATTTATTGAACATGTAGCATCTGGAAAAAAGAAAAAAAAAAGTTCTGCGTTCCCTGTTGTTACAGAATCTCATGAGAATAACAGATTTGAGTCTGTGATGCTGACATCATGAAAAAAGAAAAAAATAATAACACAATGCTGATATTAGGAAAAGGAATAAGAGCAACATGCTGGGAAAGTAAATCACACAACTAGAAACTTAGCTTTCATTTTTGTGGTGTGTTTTCATTAGAATCTTAGTGTTCATTTCTGTGACATATTTTCATTACTTTCTTATTAATAATAGTAAGAAAACAATGTTAATAAAAGAGAACCTGCAGAACCTGCACAGCATAAATGGATTATGTTAGAGTGTTACTCCAGTTCTAAAGGCAAAATATAGCTTGAAGTTGGGTTAACAATTAGATGCTCAAGACACTAAGATGTTAAGCAGATATCTTACGTAGAAAATGTATACTTATGTGAATATTCCATTACATATATTTCATAGGTTCATAGTTGTGTACTAGGCTAATGGGCCTGGAGGCTTTACAAGCCTAGCCCATAGAAGTCTCCTGGCATATTTGTCATGAAAGAAGTTGCATTCATGTCTTGCAGAATTTTCAGAATATCTGATGGAGCACATTATTTCATAAAAGCTTTTATGTTTTGCGTATTTTATCAGTATTCATTTATTTAATAATATTCCTCATGTTGTGCCAAACTGTGTCTATGATTTAAGACAATGTTTTCATTTTCTCCTTTCTTGTGTAATAAATTATTGCACAGACATATCAACTCCCAATATAATTTATGTTTTTCTATCTTCTTTGCCTAAATTTTCTTTCAATGGCTAACAAACCAGTCACCAATGTTTAGGCATCAGACATGGTTAGTAGGCAAATAAGTTAATAAAGTAGGATATATTTCCTCAAACCTTTAATATAATTAGAGAAAACAGATAAATGCGCAACTTAGTAGTGAAACAGAAATTAATTGAGACAGACTTGACATACCTGCTGATAACTGGATATTAAAAACAGACTTGAATATGAGTTCCCAGATAACCTCCTCTGGTGAGTTAAAGCTGGTACTGTAACATTCTTCATCTCCTTTTAGCTTTTCCTGGTTAGGGGTTGCCACAGTTAAACTAGTTGGATCCTAGACCAGTTAGGGTAACATTTTTCATGAACCCAACTGCTGTTGTACTTCAGACTTAGAAGACTTATGTTTGCAGGGCACTGAGTAATTCACTTGGGCCTGCTGATTACCCCACTTTTATATATTTATTTGTTTGTTTGCTTTTTAGTTTGTTTGCATTTTGCTTGTATGGACAGTTGATGTTTTGATTCCATCAGAACTTGTTCCACCAAAGATTTGTTTGATTGTATGCACACGTGCACACACACACACACACACACACACACACACACACACACACATTCATGCACACACACACACACACACACACACACACACACACACACACACACACACACACACACAAACACTGTGCACACATATAGGTATTTGTGGACATGCTTTGATATAAATTAGCTTTTAAAATGATTTTTTCAACAATTAGATGTATAATGAAATCCTAGCTGGTGACAATTGCTGAGGCATGCTATACCCAATACCAAGTTTGAGAGAGTAATGCTGCGGGAAGTGTGATAGAAAGTTATTAGTTTTGTGAAATATTTCACTAGGTAAAACATGGTTGTTCTTTGACTTTGTAGAATATTTATAATTTGATTTTGTCATTGTGAAGTTATGCAAGTACTTTTAGTTAATGGACTTTAACTATTGATGTTTGCCTGTCTTATAGTAAGATGTCCATACAGAGAGAAGTTTTTTTATAATAATGTTGGATATTATATTATTTTACCCAGAGCCATCAGTGCTTTAAGTTCCTAAACTAGCTGTTGTGCTTCCCTTGTCAAAATATTTAAAGTCTTTTTCTGAGTCCATTAATAACCATAGAAATTCAGCACAAAAATTATAAATCTGGATTAGAACTGTTTTGACAAATATTACAAATTCAATATAATTTCATCTACTTTGGTTTTCCCCTCGGGTCATCTATTTAAACAAATGTGAATATCCTTAAACTGCATCTTTTACAGTTAATCGGAAAACTGATTACAGAACACTAGGGTGAGTAGTGCTGAAAAGTAAGTGAAATGGGTTATTTGTAAGCCCAGAATGACGACTTTTTTGCCCGTTTTACTAAATAGTCATGCTTATTGTATTTATTTCATTATGTTGTAACAAAGCCATTTTTGACTTCACCCCTACATCAATCATTAATATCTGGCAATCAGTAGGGCTGTTATAGAAGCTTGCCACCAGCTCATAAAGTTCCAATCTTTCTTCTATACTCTCTGATTCAAAAAGGGCTTTTGCCAGCAGTAAGACCTAACTCAAATGTTTTACCACAATCAGTACCCTTTTCTATTACAAAGACAGCCTGTCACAGGGATTCTACATAGTATGTAGAGTCACCACAATGGGTTGCACCTCTGCCTTACCACAAATGCTAATGCTACATTCAGGGTAGTAGCATATGACAATGAATCACTTACCCTTCCCTAGAAATGCCTACAGTAACTGATTAACACAGCCACATTTTTTAATAGAACTGCTTAGCTTTATAAATCTGCCATGCCAAATTTATCAATTAACACAGCCCAAAGTTCACATTCACTATAAAGAGTATGTTAGATGAAAGTGCTGAATAGTTTAAGAGAGAGGTATAGGAGGTGGCAGTTGGGGTGGGGCATGATAATGGTTATATGTGTGGCAGCGTGTACACATATATGTAGAGTTGAGTGATCTCAGGTAAGAGTGTGTGTGTGTGTGTGTGTGTGTGTGTGTGTGTGTGTGTGTGTGTGTGTGTGTGTGTGATTGAGTGAATTTTTTGGGGCTAGAAGCTTCCATATTCTTATATCCTACATAATGAACAATGGCTGTAATACTGGGACAGGGGCAATTGACACCAGAGGTATCACTTATATATAACTCTAATGCAATTGCAAGTTAAAAAAAAGCAACAGATATTGCATCATGATGAGTTGTCAGTCAAACACAAAGTATGAAACTCTAATATCTGGCATTATTGACTGACTGTACTGCCCCATGAGTTATGAGGGGCAGGGCACATTGCACATATAACAAGCAATTTGTATAATTAGGGAAATTTGAGGGGGTGTGTGTGCGTGTGTGTGCATGTGTGTGGCGGTTGCTTTGAGATAAGGCCTTTGAGAACAATAGAACACATTAAGGTGATCTGCATCTCTTTCAAAGACAATAGAGCAACAAGTCTTGCATCCCAATGTAATTACTGAACAAAAAAATGAATTAAACTCTAATATCTGGTATCATTGACTGGATACAATCATCTGATGTTTACAAGTGGCATTGAAAACCTATTAGGTCACATTAAGGGCATTCTGTTGATGGGAATGTGCCCTTGTCTGTGTGTTTATAAACATTTCTGTAAGAGACTATGAGTAGTACTAAGCCCACACATGCAAGTGAAAAGAGGGTAAGGAATGGGATACAGGGTTTTGTATACTCATTAACATCACTCTTTGGTGTTTATATTTTTCAATGCAAATTGTTATAACTGCTGTGTTGACTATGGTATGTAGTTTTGTTATGAAAAGGTGGAACTGCTCAAACTTAGAGGCTGTTACTGTGAAAAATAGTATTCTGATACTATACCTTAGTGAAGCTCATTTGTCTTACTTGTTTATGAATTGATTAAAACAAATACTTGTCTTTAAGGATATATGCTTATACAAAAATGTGCCTCCTCATGTGTTTTTTATTTATGTGTCTGCTGAACGAAAAGCCTACTAGATAAAGCAACATCAACTGTATATAATAAAGAAGATTATGATTGGGTCTCTGATCATAATGTGTATATTACATGTTCTAGACATGTTTGCCAAGAAATTCACCTGTCAAGTATCTTGCCCTCCATTTTGATATCATATCACTTAATAAAACATTACATTCAGAGATCCAATCAGCGTTTTTTCACTCAAATCAAATGAACTTCTTCAGAAGTTCATTTGATTTGAGTGAATGAAAATGCTTACAAATTAAAGTTTTGGAGCTGTGGCCCTTGTTACTTATTTGTTTTTTTTTTTTATCTTGGCAGTCATCTGTGCTTTGAGGTGGCTGGAAAGCATCAATATGTGTTTATGTGAAGTGTTGTTGAAACATATTACTCTGATCTTTATTTTAACTTTATATTTTACTTTGTTTTAGTAAGACATCTAAGATATACAGAGACAACTCTGTAGCTATAACTGCTGCACTCATGAATTGTCTGTATAAGAAGCTGAGATGCATGGATCAGAACATGAAACCATGTATTTACATGAAACATATTTTAAATGCATTACTATGGCAATTACTTTAGTAAAAGCTGATGTCTGAGTTGTATACATTGGGCAAAGTGGCTATAACTGCTTGGTGTGGGTGAGTGGTCCTTCTCTGGATGAAAGTTACAGATCCATGCATTGCTTATTTGTTTTAAACAGTCATTGTTCTGCCTTTGCTGAACTAGCATACACTTGTGTGAATTAATTTTGATAGCTTTACTGTGGCAACTGTGGGAAAACAATCTTGGGATACAGAACTGTGGTCATCATTTTTAACACAATCAGATGCCCAAGATTTACACAGCCAACAATGTGCTTAGCACTGCTAGCTGTGGGAGAAAAAGTTGAATGTTTATAAAAGTTGCTTATCTTTATAGCTGGGATATTGTACAGTGGCTACTTTGCATTTATCAAGGAAAATCGAAAATACCTTACTGCAGCTAGTATTATTATTACTGTTATTATATTAATTTAATTTTTACCACAGCCAGACATGTGAAAGATACACAGTCAACAATTAAGCAATACTGAGGGTTTTCTGTGAAACTGCAGAGTTATTAGTCTGGCTTTGCAGATGTGACTTGCATTTGTGGAAAGTATGTTGAAATACTTTACTGCAATCGTGTTTTGACCAAAATGAGGTATCTGAGATGTATATTTTAAGTGAACCCAGAAAGAACATGCTGAGTCACTCTGTAGAATGCTGTAGGAAGGATAGAAGTAGAATAGCAGCATTAATCCTTCAGGATTGCCCAGAAAATTTGAATTTGACTAGCTGACTTAGAATGTAATAGCAAGGCAGGTAGGATGGTTGAGAAGGCCCTGGGGAAGGATGCATTCTTGAGCACACCCTTGTAGTTGATCCCTGTTGAAGTCCAGTTTGTACAGGTATTACTGTTTCAAGGATGTGCATGGCTATAAATGAGTTTTACATGGAGAATAAAATTGATGATACAGAGATCATTGGGTTATAATAGCATTTTGAGTAGTCCTTTATGGCTAAAATGTTCAGAAATTAGTAATTTCTCTTTAATTGGTTAATACATCATACTTTACATCTAGCTGTTCAAGGCTAGTCATACTTAAAACCCATGATTTTGAAAAAAACAGTGCATTAACTAAAAAAAATATATGTATACATTTAAAACAACTGAGTAGGTGAATCCAAAAGAAAATGTCTATGGGAACACATGGTTTGAAAGCCACCCAGAATCCAAAATATACTTAAGCTGCTACTGCCTTATTTTTATTTTCTTATTTTAAATAGCAATTGATTTACTTTTAAGTACTAGTGTGCATTAATATGGCATTAGTCAGAATACTTTACTGTTCCTATTCTGGTTTTGGATGAATCATGGTCATTACCGTGACAATTATTAAGTGACAATTTGGCACCTGAGGTATATGTAGTCATTAAATTGGATATAACTGTTCAGTAGGGTGGGGATGTTTTTGGAAGAAAATAACATATTCTGTTGTCATTAGCTTTTTGAAAACAGTTATGAAATTGGCTCTGCAGGAGTAGTGTGTATTTGTGTGAAATAAGTTGGAATACTTTATAGTGTCTATTGCATTTCTGCCAGAAGCAAAAGTTAACTATATTATTTTGAACATCATCATCATATTATTATCATTATTATTAACATTCTTCATCTTCTTCTTATTATTATTTTTATTATTTTAGTAGCTTTTCTAGTATTGCCACAATCACTGTTAACAATGCCCCTATAATTGTTGGGTGCAGGTGCTGTTTGTGGATGATAATGCTTGACTTGCTATCATGATCAAGTTAAGCAGTCATTAACCTGGCTTGGAGGACTAATGTTACTTTACATAATGCAAGTTTGAATACTTTATCTTGACCATTTTTATCACAATCAGAAATTTGGGGATCACGCTTTCCCTAAAATGACTGTAATTGATGTGTATAAACAGAGATGGATTTTATTGACAACGGTTTTCTTTATCTTTTATGGTTTAAGTGTATGCAAATGATAATTTCATCATTACTGCTTAATAAATGTATTTAACTTCTTTCTCAAAACATGTTCATATCTATTCAAATTGAAAACAAGCACTCAGAACAAACCAGTCAATAAAAACACATTTAAAATAATTAGAACATTGAATCAAGGAGAATATGAATATTAAATTATGGTGGTAAAAAGTTTAAAAAAAAACTGAGTGGGAGTGTCACATGAACTAAAAATATCTCAGGGTTCATGGTTCACGTAACCCACCATTGATTCCGTGTCAAAGTGATAGAACTATTACATGATGCAAAGATGTCACTAAGAATGAAGAAGCAATGGTAGAAACTCAGCATGACATTTCTTGTTCCATGTAAAGTAAAAGCACCATTGCTTCTATCATGTTATGGAGTATCATAATTTATGTGCCATTTTGTTCTTTGTAGAAAGTTGTAGATGGAATAGCAGTGGCATAAAACCTTGAGGGCAGCCCAGATAATCTGAGTTTGAGTACATGTCAGGTGCTTAATGGTAAGGCAGGTAGGATGGACGTGACCATCCCGGGTGAGGATGCACAACTGAGAACACACCTGTAATTAATCCCTGGTATGTACTTTTAGTACTGTTTACATGGATGGGTCTGGCTGTAGTCAAGTTGCAGATGATGGAGTAGAAGAGACACAACAACTCTATTGCATCCCACCCCATCAGCATGAATATGCACTGGACACTGTCCTAGGAAGCCTAACAGTCCTGGGCTGGCAAGGCAGTTCAGTAGACCTGCTGAATAAGCAGACAGTATGAGAGCAGCTGATGGCTACCTGCAAGGAGAAAAAAAGAAAAGCAAAGAATGTTGTAGGATGGAATCCACCTGATATAATCAAAAGTGGTCTAGTTCTTGTCCAACAGAGTTACATCACTGTTTAGCCAAACATGTAGCTTAGATATCCCGTCATCTGAATTTTTATGGGATATGTATTCTGTAGGTATATACAGGTCTGTAACAACATGACATTAACGACATCTTTGTAATGTATACCTGCAATGTCTGATTATTCTAAAGGTAGCATTGACAAGAATCATCATGTTGAAAGCATACACCATGGAATGGTTGGTGCAGAAATCAGTATTTGAAATTGTACAAGTAAAACAGTCTATTGCTTTGTATCCAGTGGTGCTGCTTACATATGCCATATAAACTTTGAAGCAAACATATCCACTAAGAGTTTCTTTGAGGAGTTCTTCATTTCACTGTCTTTATATAAAAAAGTCTTTATACAGCCACATCTTTAGTAAATATGTATATAGTGGCTGTCATGTTGAACTTATTAGTCATACTTATGAAAACCTATGAAAGTCTCTCTCTGTATTGTCTACCATATCTCTAAAGAGCTGTGTTAAATGCTGATGATTCAACCGAGACCCGTAGGTTGCTGATGATTAGCATATCCAGGTGATACTACTGTATCTCATATACTGTTTGCTGTTGATTGACATACCAATGTAGTATTAACATCTGCAGGAAAATGTTCCTCTGTGTGTTTTTGTAGAGCTTAGTGTGACATACCTACCACATGTAAAAACACCACATAACTGCAGCAAACATAAATGTCATACTTAGTTCTTAGAATGAATATGTTTACCATGCAAAAAAGAGGAGAATTTTTTATAGGAAGAAAGGGCTACATAAAACTAGGAATTGTAAGTCATTGTTTAATCAGAAACAGCTAATTTGTTAATTAAGGGTGAGAATTGCAAAATTCAGTTGACTGCATATAGCGATGACTTTATTTTTTTATTTCTCATGAAAAAATACTTCTTTATCTTTTAGCATCACAATTCTTTCATTCCTTCATTTTACTCATATTACTTCTTTGGAATGCTCACATGTTTATTTATTTCATTTTATTTGTTTCATTTTATTTTACATTATTAACCAGGATTAACCAGATGAACAAAAATTCATTTTCAGCAGTTACCGTGGAAGAAACGTTCCAAGGGGGAAATGTCAATATATGCTACAATGAAATTATTATTATTTAATATTAATTTATTTTCCTTACTGATTTTTGTTAAAATGTACTTCATGTGTTATTTCTGTTAAACTGAAATAATACTGAAAGAAGCTGCCACAAAACTTCTTTTACGTCTAGCATTTCTGTCTTTCCACTTCTCTTTTCTATCCCATTTAACAATAAAATTGCTCTCTTTAATGTATTTACCACAGTGACTACAAGTAAATGAATTGTTTGCCTCTGTTATTTGCCATAGTGTATCTAAATGATAATAGTGGTTCTTTTTTCTCCTTAAAAAGTTTGATTCTTGGGACAAGGCAGATAATATATTTAACAAAATTAAGAGTTATAATGAATACAGAGACCATTATTTGAATAAAAATCTCAGTTGATTAGGTGAATATTAAAGACTTATTGATGCTTATTACAAGTCAAATAGGGGAATTTCACAAGTTTTGTGTCCTGGTAAATTTGCTTCCCCTTCAAAGCAGGCCATAGGCCCAATGTACGGAATGCAGCCTACATAAGAAACAAAAAAATAAGTAAGTAAGAAAACAAATAGATGAGTAGATGATGGGGTTAACAAATAGAAAGACAGAGAGATAAAATGTGTCATTGCAAAGTATAGTTTCTTTGTTTTTTAAAAATATTCAAGTATGCATTCTTATTCTAATTTCCACATGTACTGTCTTACCCTTTATTTGATAGAGAATCTCACAGCCACTTTGCACTTGCAATTCCCATCACAAAACATTTTCTCATTCCTCAAGAATAGATTGCAAAAATATATTTCCCATTGTCTGTATGTTACTTTGCAAATGTGTCATGCATGGCTGCATAAGCAATCCAGTCATTCTTTTCAATCTAAATCTGAAACAGTTAGCTTGATTCAAACTTTGACTGTGGTGATAACATGTGAAATGATCTATTTTATTTTTACACTGAGGATTTAGACCTACTTTCCTTGAACACATTCTGTTATGTGTTTTTGTTAGGTTTCTTTGTGTAACATATCTCTTGAGAAATATCATGGAACATCAATGTAACTATTGCATTTACAACTATAATTTATACAGAAACAAAATTTGAAAGTGAGTGGTTACTGAATTCTATCTAAACCCAAGAATATAAAATAATGTCTTACATTAATTTGCAGCTTGCACTAAGCTGAAGGAAGGTTTAAAGATGTCAAACTTTACTCTCTTCCGACCAAGTGACTTCACAGTGACAGGTGATATATAAGATTGAAAGGTGTTTCTAAAAAGTAAGTCTGTCTACTTTAAACATTTTTTAACAAATATAACATTGAAAAATATGTGACGTTATAGGCCTGTAATTGTAGTCCAACCCTTCACATTTTCATATAGATAATCCACAAAGAGGAGTACTATGTGGTTATGCAAATCACATCTCTCAGGAGGACTACAAAACTGTGGAGGAATGTTGCTAAACACGTATCCCTGTCACAAAAGCCTAACATGCTTAACGCATAAATGATAGGGGACAGTTAATACTTAGATAAGGATCATTACATGTTTGCGTATCAGTATGGTTCATAAAAATGCATTTAAAAGGAACTCATCTGTATATTAAAGGTGTACATTGACCTGAACTTACACCATTAAGCAGAAATGTACCACAAGAATATGAAGCTGTAAAGGGAAGGGAAAAAGGAATATGTGCTGACATACATTTTGTAAGTAGATACAGTTATTGACTTTACTTAAATATTTTTTTTATTGCATTTTACTGCTTCTGCATACATGGAGAAACTACTGAAGGAAATGATGGAGAAATGATTAATTTTATTGTCAGTGAAGTCCTTGTACAGATACGGGCATACTACTGAAGGGTGGATGGGTCGTTATCATTTTGGAATAAGTGAAGTGGCTGTGCATATATGGACAAAGTACTTAAGCGATGGTTTGGGAAATGTTTCATTTTGGTGCTTTTGCATACTTGGATATAGTACTGAAGGGATTGCTGGGGAAATATTTAATTTTCGTGACAGTGAAGTGCTTGTGCATACATAGTCAGATTACCTAAGTGATTGCTGGGCAAAATAAATTATTTTGTGTCATTTTAGTGTGTGTTCATACTTAAACTACTGAAAGAGTTACTTGGGGAAATAATTAATTTGTGAGTCAGGCAAGTGCTTGCACAAACTTGGGCAAACTGCTGAATGCATGACTGGAGGCAAGCTTGTGGACCACAATTTGCATATCTAAGGCAAAGCATCTGTTTCGACAATGTATATATGTACCGTGCAGCTATTGGAGTATGAAATATAAGAATATCTCATTAGCATACACTGCTTAACAAAATTCCTTATTTCCAGCTCATGTTACTTAAAGCATTTCACATTAACAAAAATGTGACTCTTGCCTCTGATGCACTCTATCGTAAACATCAGGGATGCCCCTATTGCATTTACACAAATTGCTATGGATAGCATACATAATGTCAATTTTCATAATCCATATAATTTCCTCACCTAGTTCCAAAATGCCTAGTTTCTAATTATTGAAGATATTACATTGTCAACTTACTTCATAATGCGAGTTTAATGCTTGCTAGTTTTGTAAGGTACATAACATCCTTTTAATAGAATTTGAAATACTTCAGCACATGGATACTTGAAAACAATATAGCAACATTTTTTTATGTTATGATTTACTTTTTGGGATATCTGAAGAACTGAAAACAGCATAAAATGTAAGCTGTTTACTGAACTACAGAAAAAATATTCTTACTGAGAGTGTGAATGGGCTGAAGGTTGGGCGTCGGGCTGGCAGCTTGGCACCATAAAAATCTACTGCCAATCATTAGCGGACCGGAGTTTCACTGTGGTGACCCCTAACCGGGAAAAGCCAAAAAGACAAACAAACAAACTGAGAGCATTTTTCAAGACTCCAACCTACTTTGACTTGGTTTACTGTATTGTGTTTCTAATAGTTAGCCTGCTATATTATTTTGTTTAAATACTTAGCTGCTGCTATATAACTTTATTTGAATGATGATATGAAAAACAAAACATATTAATGAGAACAAAGTACACTACAGTGAGCTACGGTGATATGAGGAAACCTAGGAACAAACAGAAATGATGCAGCTAATAAGTAATTAAACAGCAGGGGACTCACTGAGTCTTTTGCTGTTGGGGCAGTCTTTTCTCAGAATAGTTTTTATTCCTGTTATGACATCCAAAGGTCTGTGATGAAAAAAAAGAAAATTAAATGGTACTCCATTAAAAAGGAATTTTAGTAATGGCAGCCATGTTTACTTAATTTGTTCAAAATATCTATACAAAAAATAAGGTTTAGCAATTCAGAACTAGAAGCAGTTCTACATCTTTTGCATATTGTGATGGACTTATAGGTAAGGTTCTGTATATTAAAGGCATAATGTCGCAACGTTGTCAAAATGAGGACTGAGAAAGCATTACAACATAGTGGTAGCTGAGAGGAAATGGAAAAATGAACCACAATGATGGAAAATTAATAAGCAAGGATTATGAGAGATCATCCAATTCTAAAACATAAGAAAGCACATACAAAAAAACCTAGCATTGCTGCACAAATCAAAAGGCAAACAGCAGAATTAATTACTGAAATAGCTAAACATGGTAACAATAGAATCTCTTGTAGTGAAAGACATTCCTCCATCCAGCCACAAATCCTTTTTCCCATTTTTGCACATATTAAATACCAAGATGTGTAAGCAGAAACGAGATCAGTTTGGAATTCGGACTTCCACATAATCTCAGTTGTAGTAAGAACAACTGGGTGAATTAAAACTAAAATCATTTACAATCATGCATAAAAATGACACTGAAAAAGGAAGCATATCGAGATAAACTGCAAATATTGTGAAGAGTACTCTCGGCAAATATTCAGGACTGAGGAGAACTGATTTCATGAAATATAACCATATCATGATTTAGGAATGAGGTCCATTCCTTTCATTGCATTAAAAAATAATCATTTAGTTAAGTTAAAGATAAAAGAAAGGAAAGGAAGACTTACTTAGAAAATCATCTCCAGAACATATTGTACCCCCTCACAGAAAAATACATAAGGAAAATGACACTGCAATATTTACACAAACATGTTACAGACCTATAGGAGAATATGGAAAAACAGTTGCTGGAAACAAAGGAGCAACAGACATTTATCAGTGGAAAGTATCTTTCCTTTCTCTAGGTGAATCTGGACAATCATGTCAAAAACACAAAAGTAGTTTGATTGGTGGGACCTAATCATAACTCTTTGCAGTATATAGAGCTGTAGCTTCTCCATCTGCAACTGGTGGGAGAAAAGAGAGTACACAAGTGTTTTACACCTTTGAACTCCATAAAACACACAGAAAATTGGCAGGGCTATATAAATATCAGATGAATTAATGCTTTTAAAAGCTGTTAGACATTTCACTTTGCTACATGCTTTTGTGACAGCAATGCGTATAAAAGCTTTTAAAGCTGTGGAAAAGCTTCAGGCCATGTTCTATGGTGCCCGCTGCTATGCAGTAATATGGACCTAAAGCACAGTCCTGCTGCAGGGTTCATAATCAGAATTTTATTAAGTTCCATCAGATATATGAGGTTTGGTAACAAACCACTTTGTCCAGGGACATCTTCAGGTGGGGTTAGATAATTTTTAGTGGCTAAAAGTAAGGGGGCTGGGGATGAAAGGGTTAAATGGGATGAGGGATGATTGGAAGGAAATGAGGTAAGAGTAGGAAGGGCTTAAGGAGTTTAGGCAAGGGTAACTGAGGAAGGAGGCACATTTTGGCATGAACTTGCTACCCGTCCTCCCTTCCCTTTTGTGATGGAATAGTGGGAATTGTGTTATTTTCAGTTTGGGTAAGGCGGGGAAGAGAGGCAGGCTTGCCATCTTCTGTTTCCCCTCTGGTGCTTGGATGTTTAATACAATGAATTGGGAAAGGAAAGTAAGTGGTTGGACGTTGCTGGATATGTAAATAAGCGAGCAGAGGTAAGCAGTTTATCTGGTTGGATGTGTAATTCAATGAACAGGAAATGAAGAGAGTGGTGGTATGCTGCTTCATAAGTAAACAAGTGGAGGTATGGATACTGCTTACTGTGTTAGGATGAGTGGGGTCATGCTGTCCTAGTCAATGTTACATGGATGTTATGATCAACTGTATATGTGCTAGCTGTAATTAATAAATATTGGTTAAACAAGTTATGTTTATGGAAGTTTAGTAAAGATTGTCAAATGTCATTTGGTGTGATGTGTTTATTGAAGGGGAACAGGACAAATGCTTACCAAAAACAATGAGCAGACATAATCCTTGGGTAGTTCCACTTATAATACTTTGAATGCAGATGCTTCTTCATCCAGTGAAAGTTTGGTTGAAGGTTTGGTAAAACATTTTATCAATCTATTTTCATTAAGTAGTATACTAGTTTATAATAATGGAGAGATTGCCTATGACCAAGGGTCAGGAGTTCTGTGCAAGGCAGATGAGTATGATTTGGATTCAAAGTTATTAAAACTAAAATCTTTAGAACATGATATTATGCAATTTGGAACAATGTATCATGTCAAAACAAGTTCATTTTGGGCTCAGGCTTTATAAGTTTCTGAATGGAATTTCTTATGAGGATGAAATACACACAGAACTGGTCCATTTATTTAATAACACTGGTTTAAAGATGCTGCATATTTTAATCACACATAATACTAACAGATTGCTAGTCTTAAAGAGCAAGAATATGTCAACAGTAGTAAAAAGTTTCCACAGAGGAAGATGTTTTACCTCTGCCATGATGTTTTGAAAGAATCACAAATGCCAGTGAAATAAATAATGATTCAACTGTGTCTGTTCAACAGTTAAATGATTAGGAAAATTCTAACTTTAATAGCAATGATAAGCCCCCCATTTTGTTTTCAGTATCTAGACTGCTGGCCCCAGGTCAACTATGCAAGGGAAAGAAGCAAAAACAAGGACGGCGGCAGTGGCAGAGGACTGAGAAATTAATTGACAATTGTACTTTTTTTTAAATTTTACTTTATGGTATAAATGATTTTTTACTAAACGTAAAATAAAGGTAATCCAGCGAGCTCTAGTGAAGTCTGGTATCCCACCTGTGACCCAGAGGGTAACAGGACTAACAAGAAAAATAGTATAATTGATTAGTCCATATAAAATCACTTTAGCTAGCAGATCACTCGCCATGTATTTCAGCAACAATGCTTTAAAATTATTTTGACAAAATATTACCTAACTGCCTGCCTGTTTTAAATTGAGCACTTTATTTGTAAATTCTAACCTGCTCCAGGCGGAATGATTACCTCTGTCCACTGGGTCTTTATTCCATTATTTCATTTCAACATTGCCAACAAGCCAACAGACAGTTTATTTTCATGTTTTGCCCCTGTAAGATCCAGAATCTTTGAAACACTTAATTTCTTTATTTTTCTCATAGTAGGATCAGGTGAAGGCAGCTTTGCTACTTTTTTTGTTTAATCTTAATTGCAAATAATTTACTCATTCCACAGTCTAACATTTGTAATCTGTCTGTTACATGTATTCCAGCTTGGCATCACATCAAAACCTACACAAATGTGCAATTACTACAATGAAGTTAATATAACATTAAACCAGTTGTGAGACAGAAATGGTGCTATATATGTTTTTCAAATCAAACTTTGAGACCCGAACAATACAAATAAAATATAAATCAAGATGACTCTGTATCGGTCCTAAAATAAAGACTTGTTCACTTACTAAGAGAGATCATATTACAACTTAATACTTATAAAAGTAAGCTATACATTAAGTTTCATATATCACAACTAACAATTCATGTTGTCTAGTATTCATAAAATAATCACACAAATTGGTTGCTGATCTTTGCCTGCTTATAATGTGTTTGAGACATGGATGCCAATTAATTTCACTCTTGAGGTGAATCTTAATATTCATGTTGAGAACATGTAATTAAAGATTATGACTGGAGATGTGATTATAATTTTTTGTAGTTCAGGGAGCTTTATCTGCTCTACTAAAAACTATTTACAGGAAAGAAAAGAAAAACTATTTACAGAAAAAAAAAATAAGTGCTTTGCCGGTTTTCAAAGCTATGAAGAAATTAACCAGCACTGCAGAAAGACAGTGTAACATAGTCCCTTATGTTTATACTCACCTTGCCATGATTCTTAAATGTTCAGATTTTTGCCTCATGTGTTTGATCTGTTCCTCATAAAATATTTGTTTTTTTTGGAAAAAGCACTGTGGATTGAGGTCACTAAACAATGACAAATATTTGAGCTTCAGATTTAGTGTCCTTTGGAAAATGCAGGGAAACACACATCCTGTTATTCTAGCAACTTTCCTAAGTTTATAAGAGGAATGGAAATGTTATCGCTATGGATAGCAAGCAGAAAAAAACGTTTTTTATATTTTTATTCCGCTGCTGTCTTTTGCTGGTCAGTAATGGCAGATTTCATTGCCTATCATGAGAACTGACCTTTACAAGTTAATCTGGGGGTGCTTTAACATTTGCTAGGATTGGATCTCACTCTATATAAGCGTTTAACTGATTTGTCCTTTTCTGAATATCAGAGTGTAATAATTACGTTCCCTGTACTACAGCAAATATTAAGTATGTCATCTTAATAAGCTTTGTTTTTAAACAAGGTACTACTAACCATTAATTATACTGATGTGGAAGCTTCATTGTAGCTACCTGGCCACAAATTTATCCCATGAGTTTTTTTCTTGGCTGCATGGTATACTGTCAGATCTAGTTCATCCACTATTTTAATTACATCTGTCATTGCCAGAGCAAACCTAACTGCCTTTAAATTGTAAAAGGCTTTTTAGATAAAAAACATTTAACAAAAACACCTGTCAATTCAAATTGAAAACATTTCAATGCTTTATCAAACCCTAACAGCATTAATATTTTGAGAGGCCTTATGTCAATCTTCAATACCTTTGCCAGGAAATTTATTAAGTCATCATCAAAAGTATTTAAACCTGGGCAAGACTAGAAAATATGCTTCAATGTAGAACAGCCTCCTTTCTGTAATCTATAATGACGTGAGTCAAGAGTTAAAAATTCCCAACATTTATGGGTAATACAAGTATTTATTTAAACACTTCCAAGCAAAAACCCTAATCTTGTTTGATCTGGTTGGAATTCTTACTAATTAACAAATGCATATCCAGGTATCTTCAGCCACCTCTTCATTCAAAAATGTAATCCAGTCTTGTTTTAGTTTAGCTATAATATCATTTTCCAAAACCCTCAAAGCTCTGCATGCATGACATGCCATATTGTTTAGTATAGGATAATCCCCCTTTACCTGTAGTAATAAAAGTAGCAATAAGGTGGGTGAACTATTTAATAACAATAACTGAACTCTTACACCATCTGTCCTGCTGTTTATGTTCACTATTCTTGACCACAGAGTTAAACGGAGACAATGCACAAACATTTAATCAGAAAGAATGCTGTATGTCCCAGGAGCACACCCAAATTAAGTTTATGTAAAGAAACACAATTATTTAAAACAACTGGTGTGTCTGAATTAAACTTCTAGGTTTTCCTGCTATAATGCTGAAGATGGAAGTAATGAAACTTTACAGTCTAATATGTGTTTGTCTCTGCACTTCAACAAAGTATACAACTATTCTGTAAAGAAGCATTTACCAAGATCACAAGACCTGGAACTTGCTGGAACGAATGAGGATTAAATTACTGATTTATCTACTGGTGAATATACCACACTGTGTTCATAATAAGGCTCATTACTGAAGAAATTCATAACATAGTTGTGAGAATTTATTGTGAGCACCAAAGAATGGGAGCATGATCAACTCTTTACTGAAATCTCATGAAATGCTTTGCTGAGTACCTTGATGGAGAAAAAAGGAAAAAATGCAAAAGACTGAATAACAAACACCGCTCCTCTCCTTTAGACTTGTTTTTTTTGCAGGGGAAGCCCTGTGCACCCCCACACCCTATACATACATATATATATATATATATATATATATATATATATATATATATATATATATATATATATGTACCAATGTTAAGATCCTCATACCTCAGATAAAAGGCAATATTTAGAGAAATGGCAGTCTCAGATTTAGTATATGTAAAACCACAATTTCAGCAGTACAGCCCCCATAATTTGAAATTCAGCAAAGTGGGTCCTGACATTTCAAATGGTTACTAGAAAGACCTGTAAAACAGACAAAGAAAATTGTAATCTACATCTCAAGAGGGCATTCACTTTATATTTTTTAAAGAATGGGTAAATAAAAGTCAAGGTATAACACTCACAGGTATTTTTTGAAAATGCACTTTTAAAGAAGATGGCCATAGCTGCAGACCCTGTGGATTTCCAATGAACCTAGTGAGTAGAACTCTGACTTTATTTATTAGTTTTTTGTTCAATAATTTATTATGTTTATTTATTTTATATTTATTAATGGGTAAGCGGAGTGGATCCTGGACCCCTTTCAGGTATGTCCCAGACCATATGATCAACAGAGAAAGAAACAGCTGAAACAAAAAGATGCAGTAGAGCTCATGTAACGTAACAATGATATGTTTGATTAAAAAATGGTAGGTGGTAAAAACGTTAATGGCTAATTTGTCTAAGGAATGGAAAAATGCCCAAGTAAGACAGCAAGGAATAGGAAAAAGAATGTTTTAGAGAACAAATCTAAGGAAAGGTTAAGTCATAGAAGTAAGTAAAGTAATATGAGAAAAATGTTAAAATAGGATATGAGGCTTTGTACTCCATCAATTAGGTGACACGTTAGAGAGGCACTGGATCTGGTGTTTGTCTGCATCTATTAGGGGAAGGCTATTTAATAGACAGTAGTAAGAACTCTTACTGCATATTGTGTAACAGAAAATAATGAACTTAATAAGGCACTTGAGCAGTGCCTGGTTAAAAAAAGACAGCAGATCCCACTGTCTCAGATGGTTAGCTCTCTCAGTGCAGCAAGTGAGAAGTCTGAACACACTATCTTACAGAGTTTCTGGAGCACTTTCACCTGTGCTTGAAATAATAATGACATGTGGATCAATTGGTTGAGACACTATCTATTTTTCTCAGGTCCACCCTTTCTTTTGTATGATACTGTGTGGTGATCCTTAGATATGAATGAGTGCACAGCAGCAGTGTCCTCTGTAAAATATACTTGTCCCTCCAAACCTTTCTGTTGATGTCTCAGAGAGGTTTAATTCCGTAGTATCTGAGTATTTCTGATGTAGTTTGACTTGCTGATGTGCAGTACATTTTTAAGATATGGAGTATAGTGACAGGGCTTTGAGTCAGTCCATGTAAAACATGTTGTGGAGCAGTGTAGGTCTTGTATACTTTTAGTAAGGTATCTTTGCGGGCTTTGCAGTTGTTGCATGTGTGTGGACAGATGCATGCCAAAGTGGCACTGTATTAAATGATTGGCTTTATGAGGGCTTTTAAAGGGTGCCTAAGAAGAGAGAAGGTTGTGGTCTTCTTGTGCCAAAAACATCCTAATACCTACATTACATTATGAAGTGCCCTTAATTTGCTTTTATTAAGCACATTCTACTCACAGTTTTGAAACTACTGACAATACAATAAGTTGGCTAGGCTTAAAATGGCCTACAAGTGCTGTTACCCTAGAACTTACCTATGAAATAACACATCAGTCCAGGCTCAGATAAAATGTATAGTGGGGAATTACAATATTCCCCTAAACCCATGATTAGACAGGAGAGGGGCATTGCAACATAGGCAAAGAAAATGGTCTAATGATAAAAGTGAGAAATCGAGGATGGGTTGACATATGGAGGGACAGACGTGAGAAAGAAAAACAATTCACTTTTTTATACAATGCAGTTTGAGCTGGAAGGCATGATAGACTAGTTTATACTAACAGAAAAACAGGTAAAAGAGTGGGAAAGTAGAGATACTGGATAGGTCAATCAGTGATCATGCCCAATATGAATGGATGCAATGACAGGATGTGGTGGGAGGTGGCATAATAGTGGAAATGGAATGCATCAAAATGGAGTACAGATGACAAGCAGAAAAAAAAAAAAAAAACAAGGTAACAAACTAGACATGAAAGCCCAGTGGTAAAATGGGATTAAAGTAGAAACAAAGGGTTGCATAATACAAGAGGCGGAGAAATATAAGAAAAGCAAAGAGGAAAACCTAAGAAAATAGTAACAGAATTAAAACATGTGCAGCAGGGATTAGGCAAGACAAAAGGAAATCAAATGACTGAAATGAAAGAACTCAAAATTAAATGCAATATGAAAAAAAAATTCTAATGGCTACAAGGTGGAAAGGCAGGAACGGCTTTAACATGGAGAATAAAGAAAAAAAAAGATTATCAAACTTGGGATGAGAGCTGGACAAATATTTAAAGGGAAAGAGGAATAGAAGGAATAAATCAGGGGCTTGCTGTAGGAGACATATAAAGAAAATACATAAATAAGTAGGCCGAGAATGATGAAATTGAAAGGAGGAGAGATCTCAGAAGAAGTAGAAGAAAAGAAGATACTAGAAAGGCCAATAACAACAGCAGAGATTAAACTAGCAATAAAAGAAATAAAAGGAGGCAAAGCTGTAAGGCAAGATTGCTATCTTATTGAAGTCTACAAAATAGTAGGTAAAGGAGTAGAAGAGAAATTAGCAAGAATATACAGTATAGGCAGAGGAGATAGGAAACTCTAAAGCGTCATGCAAGAGGCAAGAAGAGTTCTGGGTACATAACCGATATTCCAAATAAACACAGACAGGAAAATCTTAGCAAAAAAATCTGGTGATAAAATTCTCCTCACATACATACAGGAAGAAACATCAGGGTTTGTAAAAAGGGAGGATATTAGCAGAGAACTGGTGTGAGAATTGCGCAGTTACATATAAACACATGTAGAATCATGCAGTCAGCAAGGAGGAGTAATACAGCCTTACTTCATAAAAGCAGTTGATTCATTAAAGTTACACTTTATGATATACCCATTGAAGGAATGGGTATTGAGAAAAGCTTTCAAGAACTGGATAAAAGCAATGTATAGATATCTATCCCCAGAAGTAGTAGTATACGTGGAATAGACACCAGTGCTTTTATTCCAAAGAGGTACAAGGCAAAAATGCTCACTGTTCCCAAACCTTTTCATTCTAGCTATGGAAGTACTGGTAAGTGAAGTAAGGGAGGCCGTCAGGAAATCAAATCACAATGGGGAAGATGGGAGAACTTCCTTTTATTTACAGATGACTGCATTTTGCTAACAGACAACATAAAGAGGACAGTGAATATTGTCATGAGGGAATTTGAAATATTCAACAAATAGGCAGTGTCAGAGTGCAGCCTAAAAAAAAGTGTGGGTAAAAATAAGAACAAGTACATGGCAAGGATTTGTAGAATAGAAGATAGTTATAACCATGTGAAATAAGGAATAAGATATCTACGCTTAGAAGTATGGGGGACAGTGAAAACCATGAAACATGGGAACTACAGGAAGCTTGCAAGAAAAGCAGAGGAAATGCGGAGAAATTTGAAAGCCAAAATCACAACTTTAAATTTTAGTCGTTGTAGTCAAAAATTATGATAAACTCCAAAATAGGTTATTAATTACGGCACACCCCCTTTACAAGAAGGGAAGAAATAATCAAATGCATTCAAAGCCTGTACCAGAAACTCATATAGAGAGGAAGGATGCCTAGAATTATTAAACTAAGGCTTGGAAGAAACACAAACAAAGGGGGGTGGGGAGCACAAGACATCAAGAGACACACCAGAGCATACACTAACATACACTATAAACCAATGGCTGAGATTGATAGAAAAGAAGTTAATGAGCCCCTAATAATGTAGTGTTACCTGCGACCTCATCATGCACAACTCCATCTGCAGGGACATCCACCACAGCAGAATCCATCATATTGCCAATCCACTTCCATCAGGCCATTGGCTGATGCCCGCTCTGCACTTCCCCATCTGGACCTCATTGCTCACAACTCCATCTGTGACCTCATTGCTCACAACTCCAGCAGTCAGAACAGCCACTGCAGCAGCATCCATCACTGTCCACATTGACTACCTTCAGGCCACTGAATGATACTTGATTTGCACTTCCCCATCTGCAAAAGAAAAGAGAACTGTAAATCCTCTGCACACACCTAAAACAAAACAACCTTATATGCTGCCAAGGGCCTACTTTGTTCAAATGCACAGCTGTTATCCTGTCCCACATCCCCTATCCCCAGTAACCCGGAACTGCTATCTCCCCCAGCAAATCCTTTCACAACTAAGGAAGGAACATACTGCCACAAAACAGCTTTATGACACAAACAGCAGTAACTGAAGCTATGCCTTTAAGTGATCCTATTAAAAGCAGAATGGAAATTGTTCTACCACTAGTATGTTATGACCCTGCAGATGAAGGGAAATTTAAATATCAGCACACCTGGGCTACCTTGTGATTTCCATACCACATTGAATAGCGCACTGTATGGGCCAAGATAACTTATTTTGTAAAACAGTCTGCATAGCTCTCAACCTTCTGTCTCCAAAATGAGGAACACTAGCCTTCCTAATATGGAACAAATGGAAAAATGTGGAACACCTACTAATAGCTTACTAGCAACTTCAACTAAGAAGATGATAGAATGGTCAATATGATGGTATTACAACAACAACAAAAAAAAAACACTGCTCCTGCAGACCCATACAGTTGATAGGATAACAACTCCAGTGAAGGGAATGAAATTCAAAACTCATAATCTGCAACTGTCTTCTAGCCTCCATCCCCCATATATAGCAATACATTGCCAGGCTCAAGCCAATCTGTAGCACCTGTCAAAAGAATGCAGGCTCAAACATAAATACAACTTTTTTTTTATTCTTCCCCTTCCTAGTTTGCATCTGTGGGTTAAAAGGGAACAGCACTCCTATGCCGAATCAATCAGAATGCACGCCCCTCACAACAAGTATAACCTTCACTTACAAATTGCCTAATTCACAATATGCAGTGCCAGTAATTCACCCACCACTGTAACATGGACTGAGCAATATCTCTTGAATTCCCTTAAAGCAAACTCGGGACAAGACCACAACCAAAGAGCGCATAGGCATAACAATGGAACTAAATTACCATCACAGATCCAATATTACTCTATAACAGAAAGTGGCTGGACTAACAGGCTGTTTGATAGCATGTATTTCTGAAGAATATGAGATCAACTGAAATGCAGGTGAACAATTGGAGTCCTCCCTCCCATAATATACATATATATATATATATATATATATATATATATATATACATACATATATATGGTTTACTATAAAATGACTGAAAACCAAAAGACTGAATCTCAAAACGACTGAAAATTCAAAATACTGAATACATTTTTAATGTAAGAGGCAAGCCCCCCTGCTCCCGTCATGTGGGGATTGCCCCCCCCCCCACTACCCCTGCTAACTATATATACCAACTCCAATATCGCACAACAGGGGAGAAGGGGCAAATTCCATCATTCAGTATTTAGTCATTTGATAGTAAACCATATATATATATATATATATATATATATATATATATATATATTTTTTTTTTTTTTAAATAAGGTAAACCCTACACTAGCCCCCGCCCTCCCCCATAATGGTTAAGACATCACCACCAACCATTATACGCAGGTGCCGCAAAGCTGAAAAATATCCCCCATCATGCCAACCCTCACTAAAAACTCAAACAACCAATACAATGTGGTGCAATGGTCCAGAACAGGGACAGATCTAAACACCGCTCCCCCTTTACAAAGTTGTTATTAACAGACATGTTAACCCAATTCTGGAATGCCATTACGTCTGAAACACAAGGGCATGTAGTGACTTCACTCCATAATGGCCCTCCTAAGAAATAACATGCCTCATAACTCTTTCTGAAACCACCCGCATGTCTCCCACGAAATTCCAAAACATCCTATTACCCAGCGACTGCAACTCTAAACATGCCACCAGCCTATCATAAGCACCACGAGCTGCAGATGAAAACCACAATTCATTCCCTGCTGGACCCGTTCTGTACCCCCAACCCCCATCAGCTCCCTACAACTCGTTTAGGTTTATGATACAGAACAGTTTGTAAAATAGTGCAGCAAGCCACTAACTCAGTCCTGGACCCCGTACATGCAAGCCAAAATTCAAACATCTGGACAGAGACGCCAAAAACTTACCTCTCAACCTTTTAGCAAACAAATTCTGGACAAAGACTGACAGAAGGAAGGGGGGCAATGGCTCAAATCAAAGGACAAGTTTGAAACATTGCTCATAACTTAAACCACTGCTAGTATAACAGGATTGATGTTAACTGCCTACTCAGTGGTGATCTCTGCCTGACATACAAGGCCATGTCCAACCCAGAACTGATGGGCATGCTCCACCTAAAGAAAACCATATCCCCTCGAGGCACACGCTCCAGGGATCTAAACCTCACCACAACAATAAATAGGACATGCTGGAGGGATATATTCCTGTCCCAGAGACTTCCCATGCTCTGAAACAAGATTCCAATTTACATAAGAAAGAGTTCCTTGCTAACCCTCTTCAGGAGAAACCTTGATAAGTTCATAGGTTAGTACTAAGCTAACTGCTCTTGCGAGCCATTTTAAGCCTAGCCAATTATCCCTTGTGAGCCTTGAACCCTGCACCTTGTGTTTATAAGGCAAACACCTTAACCATTAGGCCACCCTCCCAATCCCCAAGTGGATGGGAAACAGAAAGTTTACCCCATAGATCACTTCAATGGCTCTGCTGGACAGAGGCACAGGGAACTAATCTAAGGGGGTGGCGAAAGCCAAAACATTCCGGCTAGGCTTATAAATGCCTTCGGGCAGATAGCCTAGTACTTACCTATGAACCTCTGAACATGCATTTTTCCCAGGATCTAATGTCTGAAACACAAACATATATCACTATGTAGTGACTTCAATACTCAGATCATCCCAGCCAGTGATGACACAATGAAAAGAAAAAGCAAGCAGGTGCCTACGCAACAGCAACCCCCAAAACAAGCCACACAAAATCATCATCCTTCCTCTCCCCTTGACGATTGGCAGTGCTATGCACATGCGTAATAAACAGCTTTTATTGGCAGACATCACAGTGAATTCCATTTATGTATCACATTGCTTCCTGGATTTCTTGTATCATATTTAGTATAGCTCAGAGCTGCAGCAATCTTTTGAATCTGTCCCAAATACAGTGAAACGGAAGGGTGTCTGTCCCTAATTTGCCACTAATGTGCATAACAACACAATTTCACAACTAATAATTTGTAACTAGAAAGCTGCCTAATAATAGTTCATTCTTTTTCTGTTGCTGCAGTGAAGGAAAACAGCAGTATAGAGCTCAGCAGTGAACCACGAGATTAAGAGGGGTAGAAGTAAAATCAGAGTCAAAATCAGATACAGCTAAACAGCATACCTCCTGAAATGCTGCAAACCAGCGACCTGTGTCCAACTCCACTCTGTGTCCGTCACTATTCCACTCCCACCAACGCTTGCCAAATTTCGTTGAATTTTGAGGTACCATCACAGAAACATCTCTGTAAAAGTGGTAACCTGCTTGCTGACGTCATCCATGCAAACAGTCACAACCTCCTTAAGTGGGAAAACTTGTGGACACCATGGAATGATGATCGAGAGATTTATATATATATATATATATATATATATATATATATATATATATATATATATATATGTGTGTGTGTGTGTGTGTGTGTGTGTATATACGCACACATATATTAGCTCACTCCCAGAGAAGTAAAGACATAAGAAGAGAGATGGCAAAATAAGCATTAGCTATGCTCCATTATATTTAGACAGTGTCCACTTCCCCTAACAGTGAAGGCCATACTGAACCTGCACAGAGAGCTTCATGGCCCACAAAAACTCCTTAAACAAAGATGCACCACCCAGCTGAAAACCAACAAAACCACAGAACCACCAGGACTAACTAACCTACCCCCAGCAAAGAAAACCACCACCAGTGCCTTTCATTACAGCATGAACCGAAGCCTCTTTAACAACTTTACAATGGAAGTCTGTAATGCTATGTAATAATTACCTGCACCATGCATCCCATAAACTACCAGTCATTGCCAAAAACCTCTGCAACAGCTGCAAAATGTGCTTAGTCACCCCGATAATAACCACATTAACAAAAGCAATGAAGATAAGTTAAACACTAAGAACTCACTCCTTTAATACAATGCACTGGATCCAGTTGTCCCAGTGTTTATCTTGCCAATCAGAACTTATTCACTTTCAACTTAACGTAACCCCCCAACTTATGCAATATATATCCTTCAGCCTTACCCCTTAGCAAATAACTATGATGACTAAGAACCTCACCATCCCAGATCCTTCAGGACAATAATAGTTTGGGAAAGAGAAAAACTTACTCACCTCTGCAGTCATACAACAATTAAACCAGTGCCTAGCTAACCACAGTTCCTACCAGTTGTCTTAGATGTAATCTTGTTGTATAACAAGTTCACGCCAAAATGTGAAACCTTACCTAGTTACATTTGCATAAAACCCCTTAAGCCCCTCCCTACCCTTACCTCATTTCCTCCTAATCATCCCTCATTCTCATTTAACCTTTTCCTCTCCTCCTACTGTCTTAACTGCCACTAATATTACTTAACCCCCCCCCCCCAAAGATGTCCCTGGACAAATTGGTTTGTTACCAAACCTCATTTGTCTGGAAACTGAAAAAGAGTGTCTTTTTTTTCAGCTTCTTTAAGGAGTTAACCCTTTCTAAATGCATACCCCTGCATGCATCCTGCCTAACTCCCCATTCACTCAGGAAGAAATGGCCTATGTACTGAAATCTGCTCCTACTGAATGGTATCCATATTGAATTGCATAATGCACAACAATGTGCAATTTCAGGTGTGTTGTTAGCCCTCATATACAGTATGTTCTCAGTGTGGGATACTCTAATAAAGGTATTTCTAGCAATGGCTCCTCCTAGGTCTGGTAAAGATAAATCTGTTCTTAGTAATTATAGGTCCAATGCATTATGTGTGGAACTGAAGATAATTGTAAAATTAACACATAAACGACTCAAGCATTTATTAAGGCTTCTGACATGGATCTGATTCCTTCAGTATGATCTTTCTGTTTTTAAGGATACCATCTACTGTTATACTAACAATTGAATTATGTAAGTTAGCTCAAGCAGTGTTGTTAACTAATCTGGATTATATCTCTTCCTTTACACTTGAAAATATATGTATCATGACTTCCTTCTCTCACCCGTAATGTGTTTATTTTTTAAGCAAGAAATGAAAATGATGGCACTATACTTCAAAAATCTATTGTAATGATTTTTTTTTCATAAGTGTGCAAGCTTCGAGATGGATGTTTCCCTTTATTAGTAAGACTGCTTTCATTTTTAAATGGTATGCCAGCTGTTTCTGTTATGCATTTAGGATGGGAGGTTAAAATTCACATGCCGTTTGTAATTTTTCTGGAATGGGAAAGACATAAAGCTTCTTGCCCAGGTGGTATTTGCTCACCCTCATTTTGAGGACCCAGGCTTCATGGTTTAAAGGAACATATTATTTCATTTGTTTTGAGCAATACTCTGCAGAAGACTAATAAATGCAGTTTGTTTATCTTAGATTTGATGCATGCGTACATTTCTATCCACTTACCACAGATGGCATGTAACAAACACTATATATCTAGCAGGGAAGCCCTGCACTATGTTATGGGTCTGAATGCTCCTATTAGTTTTTAATTATTTATCCTTTGCTGTGTGGGCTAGTCCATAATGCTAGTGGCCTCTTTTCAACCTGAATGTTATGTATATGACTAATATGGAAATTCCCCTACTCTTTTTGATTGGTGCCATTGTATCTTTTATGTCTAGCTGAGCTACCACAACCACCAACTCTGGAATATGTGGCTCCATTTTAATACCTATTTCAAAGTATGACATAATCCAGAGTGCAGCACCCCCTTCACTGAACTGCATTTGACAACAGTGTATAAACCTGCTGTGGGAGTAAAATCCATGGCCTTTTGCACCAGTGATGTGTGAGGAGTAGAATCCATGGCCTTTTGCACCAGTGACGTGTGCTACACTAACTCCTACTCAGAATTATCTTAAGATATGCAGCAATGATCACTTCAGTTAGATGGCCCAAGTGGGAAAAAGAACTATATCTGATTATTTCACTGAGGTAAGTGGTAGCACCTTATTACATTCTCTTTTATGTCCTTTTCAGTACTGTAGGATTCCTTTTCTTTTGTTAGGTGTAACTTCTGGAACATTCTGCAGTTATATTAGGAGTATGACATGTCAAATTGACCAGCCATCCTAAAATGTCTTCCTTGTATGTCTCCTCGCTACCTTACTTCTTAATCTGGGAACATCTCATGATAGTAGCAAGTTAAAGACAAATACATATATGATCTGTTTACCACTGATGATTTTTGCATATATCAAATCCTTGTTGGTAAAAAGGAGACCCCCTGCATAGGTTTACATTAAGCTATGTAATATTTCTCAGGTTTACATTAAGCTTTGTAATATTTCTCAGGTGTTTTTGTTGTAAAAAAGCAAGCTTTTCCTAGAAAAGCCATGCAGCACTTTACTAGCAGGTTGGGTTAATATGCAGTGGTAGCGTGGTTACCCTGAGAATGTTGTCATTCAGATCTCAGGTATTTGTTTTCCTCCACCAGCCCTGGGTTACCAGCCCTCTTATACTGACATAGCTTCCACAGAGAAAGACTGGATCCCAATTCGTATTAACTGTTCTATCAAAGAATCCTCAGTTCCTGAGGTCTGGAAATCCAATTCCACTTCACAAGGGAGGAAACCCCACCGAACCTACCATTTATTGACTAATAGCCATTCTCTCCTCTCTCTCAAACATTCTTGAGAAATGCATACATAGGCAACTTATGTCTTATTTACTTCTTGAAAACCTCCTTATCGCCTCTCAGCATGGATTTAGCCCTCACAACAGCACACCCACAGTCCTTCAGTCTTTTACCCAGACTGTAGCAGACGCAAGGGGCAACAATAAACTCATATCATGTGTCTTCCTTCTGTAAAGCTTTTGACACTATCTCCTATCCTAAACTTCTCTCTAAACTATCCAAACTAAACCTCTCCACCTTCACTATCCTCTGGTTCTCCAGTTATCACAACAATCGACTAGAATCTGTTAAATGACAGACTTCCTTCCCACCCTTCTTACCTATCCAAACAGGTGTCCCCCAAGGATCCATCCTTGGTCCCTTCTCTTTAATATTTTCACTAACAATCTTCACTCTGTCTGCACCTCATCTTCACTAATCTAATATGGTGATGATTCTACCCTTATCACCCTTTCTGACAACCATACAGACTTCCTTTAATATCATTGAACACTGGATCACTGACTAATCCTTAACCCAAAGAAAACCAAACTCCTTTTTTTCTCCCAAAATCTTCATAAATCTTCAATTTTCTTTCAGTCCCTCTTCTCTAGACAACATCATTATTTATGCTGACTCCACTACTAAACGTCTAGGAATCACAATTGACGGCCAACTGAAATTTGACCATCACATCTTACAGTCCATCAAAAAAATCAATCAAAAACTAGGTTTCCTATATAGACACACAAAATTCCTAACTAACACCTCTAGGACCTCACTTGCCCAAGCCTATCTCCTCTCCTGCCTACTCTACACTTCCTCTATATTCACATACATCCAAACAAATCCCTTAACTAAACTTGAACAAACTTACAACCAGATAGCCAGACTTGCTTGTAATCTCCCGTACAAATCCCATCACCACCTCGCACTAAAAAAACTTCAATGGGTTGAGCACCCACAACTACTCCAACTTTCACAGCTACAAGTTGCGGATTTTGTTCTCTTACAAACCTGAAAACAGTCCCTCCATGTCCACCCTCCTGTCCCTCTACAAACCTGCATGATCTCTCCATAGCACAGACCAAGCACTACTGAACACCTATAAGTCCAGCAAAACAATAGCCAGGTTACTTTATAAATGTGTCATATCTCAAACCTGGAACAAACTCCCATCTAACATACAACACATCCAATCTTCTCTCATCTTCAAAAAAGAATTGAAAGAATACCTAGCCAACTCATCCTCCTGCAACTGCCACCACTCCACCTAATCTCCCACTACCACATAAAATTAAAGGAGAACTATTCCCTTCATACATTATATACTTATAATCCTGTGGATCCATAGCAACACTACTGAGCACTCTTAAAAACATAGCTTTTCTCCCAAATTTGCCCCCTATTTACTTTTTTTCCCCTGGCCACCCCTACTCTTTCCTCCTCATTTCTTTCTTTCCACTCTATCTAACTTTACCACCTCTCCTTCCACTCCACCCACTGTAACTAGGCTCAACTGCTATTCTTTGCTACTCCAATTGCTATTCCTCTATTTTGTTTTACCAAGTCTGCCTCTATCATTTTGTTTTTGTACATGTACAAAATGTATACTTTTAAAGATTTCTACAAGGCATTAATGTTGTTACTCGCGTCTTTTTATCTTGCCTTTTTTATGTTATTAAATTTGCAATGTATCTTGGTATTGTTATGATATGTATGTGTATATTTTTTTGGCATCATCTTTTTTATCATCTATTAGTGGAGCTTTTCTCTTCGGGTCTCCACTGAAAATGGGCACCCAACTCAGTGGACTAACCCGGATAACAAAAGACAAATAAATATAAATAATAAAGAGCTACCACAGCTGCTCACTGCAGATGGGTTGACCTTAAAGATGCATGCTCAGTCAGAGTGCCTGTACAAAACACACTACTTGCATGTTAGTGCATATAACCCCATGTGCAAGCCTGTAAATATCACCACCTCCACTGTGTAGTCATCTACAAATGCAAAGGATGCTCCTGGAGCAAAGACAAATCACAAACATTTTTTGATCCCCACACTACGCACACAGAACTGACTTACAGAATGAGGACTTTCCTTCTCTCTTTCAGAAAAAAATTAGCAGCTATTTAATTTTTAGATACCTATTCAGATGGTGAAGTAAAGTGCCTCTGTGATGATTATTCTCCTTGTATCTGCCTTGAGGAAGACAAAAGGTATAGGAATAACAATGTGGCTAAAATGTACAACCAGATGTGAGGAAAACAAATTAGTCTTGTAGATAAAAGAATAGTCTTTGTCAATATAAAAGACCTGTGCCACTTGGTCATTGATGCCTTCCTCTGGGAGGTACGGGATTCCAACCACTTATCCTTAAACTTGAGAATTCCATGAGTGAAGAAGGCTATGCATATCCTTATTTGTGTCACTCTTCCTTGTGTCTCCAAGTATTGAGTGATATAATAAACTGAAGGAAAACAAGGGGTCATACAATTAATGTCTATTGTATTAAAACCTTTTAAAATTCTAGGTTTGGAGGTAAAACAACAATTCTCTACTACTCTAAAATTAATTGAGATTCCAGCTGTGCCAGTAAAACAACTATCATTCAACTGATTTACTAATTAACACTTGTTAGTAGCCTTAGTTCACCATTAGTAAAAGAGGGGAAAAAAACCCCAGCAAGTAATGAAGTTGACACTGCCAAGATCCAGGTCTAGAAATGACTTGCAAACTACAAATGCATAAACAACCAGTAGAGGAGCACATGGTGTATTGTTTTACAACAAGACTTTCTCTCATCACTATGACTTAATACTTCAATATGTCCTGATAGAGATTTCCATCTGTGAAAAAGATGGTCAGAGTGACTGATGCTCAACTCTGGCAACAGCCACTCGTATTATGAACTTATTCAGCAGCAAACTTTCTAATGACCATAAATGAATATTTATTTATTTATTGTTTGTTTGTTAACTGCGATAGTCCAGCTGGGCTTGTGGCCCTTTTTCAGTGGAGACCTAAGGAGAACAACTCCAGTATATAATATATTGTTGTTGTTTATCTTTCGGCTTTTTCCCGGTAAGGGGTCACCACAGTGGAACTCCAGTCCGCTAATGATTGGCAGTAGATTTTTTTACGAAACGCCAAGGTGCCAGCTCAACACTGAACCTTCAACGAAGGCATGCCTATTTACACACACATGTCTTTTGAATGCTACCCAACCGTGGGGAGGACATGCAGACTCCACACAGAAGGCACTCCCAAGCCAAGCTGAGAATCGAACAGGAGAACCTCTTGCTGTGAGGTAACAATGCTACCGCTGTACCACCGCTGCTTATTCCAGTACATAGTATAAAATACAGAAATTCACAACATTACAAAATACAGAAAGTCACCACATTGCAATAGACAAGATAAGTTACACAGTACAAACTGTGCAGAAATCACAGTTTTACAATAAAATATATGTTACATTACATTTAAGAGGCTGTCAGTTTGAGAATATGTGTAAGATAAGACAGTGTCTTGCATGTATAAAATTTTTAAGAAAGATGTACAGAGAAAAACCTATGACATTTTGTTAGTTTTGGCAATGAAAAGTTGATATAGGTGAGGAGTTAGTGGTGGGGGTGATTTAGGTGGGAGCATGTGAAGGGCATTCCCATTTGGAGGACAGATGGGAGAGAAGCATGAATTTGAAGTTGTTATGATTTGGTAAGTTACGTAGTTGGGGATAGTGAGTTTCACAGTTTGGCTATGGGATGGGATAGTAGTAGTTGGCCAGGTGGGTGTAAAGGTTTATGTACTTGTAGGAGGTTTTGGCCTTTGGATCTTAGGGAGTGGCTGGGTGTGTAGGGTATTAGAGATTTGGCAAGAGAAGGGCATTCTTTTGGTTTGAAGATGAGTTTGTAGGTTGTTTTACGTTGTAGGTATATTAGGTGGTTGGGGAATTCTAGCCAATTGAGGGTGTGTACAGAGTGGCAGTGATGGGAAGAGTTCTTAGAATTGGTTGCAAATTTGCAGATTTTGTTGTAACAAGCTTTGAGTTTGGAAGGGAGGCCAAATTGTAGGTTGGAGAATAGGGGAGCACCATACAAGAGAGAGGGGAGAAGGAAGGTAAATGCGAGGGTTTGTCGGGAGGAGGGGGTGAGGTAGCAGTTGTGTCTGTAGAAGAGACCGATTTTCTGGTGGGTTTTTTTGATTGCAGAGAGGATGTGGGAGTCGAATTGTAGGTTTTCATCAATGGTAATGCCACGTAGCTTGGTACTGGGAACAATTTCTAGAGGGGTGTTATTATGGCTTTGATGGAAAATAGGTCTGTGTTGAATTGGGAGGTTTTGGTAGGAGTGAAAATCATTAGATTTGTTTTGTTAGCGTTTAGGGCTAGGTGATTGGATTGCATCCATGATTCTGTTTTGGAGAAGGCTATTTGGGTTTTGAGTAGAAGTTTGGAGGGGCAGGAGGCTGAGCAGATGATGGTGGAGTCATCAGAGTATTGAATAACTGAGGTGTCAGGGATGGAGTGGTGGAAGTTGTTGATGAATATGTTAAAGAGGAGTGGGCCCAGTACAGATCCTTGTGGAACTCCCGTGGGTGTTGGTAAGAAAGGGGAGGGTGACCCTTTCCATTGCACAATCTGTTGGCACTTGGAAAGGTAGCTGAAGAACCAGGCTAAGGTTGAGGGAGAGAGGTACAAGTGTGAGAGCTGGGACAGGAGTAGGGAGTGGGAGATGGTACTGAATGCCTTTGAGAGGTCTAGAAACAGTGAGGATACATATTTGCCACTGTCACATGCTAGGTTGACTGTCTCAGGAAAGGAAAGGAGGGCTGTTATGGTGCTGTGACCAGGGCGGAAGCCGTGTTTGGTGGGAGAGAGGAGGTTGTGCTGGGTTAGGTATGGCATGAGTTGGGAGTGGATGTTTTTTTCTAGAATTTTAGAGAGAGGAGAGAGTATAGCTATGGGCCTGAAGTTAGTTGTGTCTGTGTTCTTACCACCTTTGTGGAGAGGGATGATGAATGCATGTCGCCAGATGGTTGGTACAAGGGATTCACGTTAGATCTATTTATAAGAACAGATGGGATAGGCTATTGATTCAGCGGATACTTTAATGAAATTTGCTGGAAGGTTGTCTGGGGCATTGCGGCATGGTTTTTGCTTTAGGAGTAGTCTTTTTATAGTGTTAGTGGAGACAGGTTTAAGGGAGAAGAAGGGAGGTGAAGGAGGGTGAGAGGGGGGTTGGGGGGCAGGGTGAGGGGGTTGGGTTGATGCAGGGGTTAGGGAAAGTAGAGGATTGCTTTGCTATGCAATCTATAAAGAATGTGTTGAATGTTTTGGCTGTTTCAAGGCTGGTGAGCTTAGTATCAGGGCAAGGGTTGACTTTATTACTGGGGTTGAGAATTGAGGAGATGGAGGTCCAGCATTTCTTTGGGTTAGTTGAGTGCTTGGATTGCAGATGCAGTAGTAGGGTTTGTGATCTTTTGTTATTATTTTTTTGGCTAGGTTACATAGATGTTTAAATTCTTGGTGGGTGTTGGGGGTTTTCTGTTTTTGGTACTGTTTCCACTGTTTGTCTCGTTTCATTATCTGTTTAGTTTCCTGGGATAGCCAGGGGCAGGGATTAGTTCTGATGCATTTGGATTGGAGGGGGGCTAGTTTATCTAGTAGGGTAAGGAAAGTATGGTTAAAATATGATACAGTGTTATCTAGTGGAAGGATTCTTAGGGGAGACCAGTCAGTAATCTTAAGGCATTCTGAGAAGATTTCGGGGCTGAAGGAAGTTAGATTGCAGGATTGCTTGAATTGGTGTTGTTTATGTGAGAGGGTAGGTGGTCCAAGAAGGCTGGTAGGTGGTCACTTAGGGGGTCTGGTATTATACCAGCATTAGGGGTATGGTTGGGGGTGTGTTGTTAATATCCAATCTGTGATGGTACTAGAGGTACCATCTTTATTTGGCCTGGTTGAAAGGTTTATAAGTTGGGGGAAATTGTAAAAGTTGATTGATTTAGTGGGGGTATCTGAGTGGAAAGAGGCCCAGTTAATATTTATGTCGCCTAGGATGTAGGTTTAATTTTTGATGTTGGAGCTAAACCAAGAGAGGATGTCTTCTAGTGTTTTGGTATTGTCTCCAGGTGGGATGAAGATGGAACAGATGCAAATGGATTTGTAGTTGTTAAGTTTTAAAAAGCCTGCAGTCATTTCAGCATTGGCAAAGGTTGGTCAGTGGAGTAAAGGTGAGTGTGGAGGGGTAGATAATAGCTACAACTCCTCCTTTTCTATGAAGTCTATCATTACGTATGATATGGTAGCCAGGGGGGAGGATTTCACTGTCTTTGATGGAGGGTTTAAGCCAGGTCTCAGAGACTGCAGTTATATCAGACTGGTTATTAGAGCATCAGGCGTGAAAGTTGGGAATTTTATTATGGAGGCTTTATGCATTTAGGGTGGAGAGGCAGATAGACTTGACCAAAGGGAGGTTGAACGCAGGTCGGGATGGGAACAATCAGTAGAATAGATAAGTTTAGAAGTAAGACATGCAAAAAGGGAGAAGGGTGATCCCTAAGGACTAAAAGTAAGAGAAGCAGAATGTTTGTAGTGGAGTAGGGTAGAAAGTAGAGATACTCAAAAACTGCATTAGTAAGTGAGAAAAGGTGCTACACTAAAGGTAAGTGTAAATAAGTAGGTACATGTTACCATCTAGTGGTGAAACTGCATAAATACAGCTATGGGCCACGGTAGATCCCAGGGTTGGGGAAGCACTGAAAGAGGGGCTTTTAGATGCTAGGAAAAGGCTGGAGAAGGGCAAATGTGTGGATACAGTGTGGGGGATGGTTGTCTGCTGTAACACCTGGTAGAGCGCTCAGTCTAACCACCTAGCAGGGGTATTGGAATAACTTCTATGCTAGCAGTGTTAACAGTAAAAACACATACTTTCTATAAACCTTTTAAAATGCGGAGCTACTACATTCATGGAGTAGGGGATTCGGGTCCTTTACTTGAAAAAGGCACCAGTTTTCTTTCCAAGTCCAGCAGGGTGGTATCAGAAGTCAGTGTTGGGCAGAGGATTGGGAAGCAAGACTTAAATGAAATGTTTTCAGATGTAGCTCACTTCAAAGTACTTTCACAGAAGCAATTTCATTATTTCAATCAAGCAAGTTCATCAGCTGGTTGGGTAGAAATCAAGAAGATAATGGGATCAGGAGAGGCAGTGTGGTTCAACGGGGCTGTAATCCTAAATCCCTGGACCTTGATGAGAAGTTACATCTTTATTTTGAGGGAATACAGTGTGGTAAAGAGATAACAATCTGTTGACGTGTGCTGCGTATCTGTACTGGCTCATCTGCTGGTACAAAATACTGATGGGAGCAGCAAGGAGTAGCTCCCTCAAGTGTAATAAGCCACGGCAGTCACCCCGATCAAAAACATTCCACCCGGCTTTGGCGGCGTAGTGCTCGAGCAAAACCACAGAGTTCTGGCCACTTCTAATACTTCTAATATTGTCACTTCTCCAAACATATTCTTGCTTGGATTTGAAATAGGAATGTCAAGTTTGTCCTAGCCATATTGACTGTCGATCAGAGTGATAATTGCTGTTCTGAACCTGACGTACCCATATTTTGCTGTCACAGTCCTGCCCACCATAACTCTGAACTGTCCAGATTTTTGCTGAACATCTAGGCTTTTGCGTTATATTTTTGGCCTGTTTCTCATTAAATTGTGGTTTTCTGACAAATCACTGGCAAATCATTGAGGACTGACGTTAAAATAAAATGGCAGGTATTTGAGTTTCAGATTTCATATCCTTCAGAAAATTCATGCTAATGCAAAACCTATTAGTGTAGAAACTTTCTAAGTTTGTAAGAGCAATACTTAAGAAGTGTCCTTATTTTTGGGCCTTTGTTCACCCATTTTTTGTGGCTTTGGACTTTGTCCATATTTCTTCCTCTAAGAGTTTGAGAGGTATGCTGTCCATATAACTGAACTGTTGGTTTCCTGTAATCTGATATGTCATATATGTTCCTCAGTCGAAGAATTGCTTGTGCTTCTCAGAGTTGCACTTGAGATGCATAGTAGACATTGTTCACCTATCTAGCTGCATCTCTCTGAAGCAAACTACCTTATCGGGTTCATCACAGTTACTCTGAGAACTCCTTTATGATATTCTTTAAATATTAGTTGTATTGAAGCTGGTAATTTAGTCATTAGAAGAGATTGCAGCAAAACATAAGGAATTGTTTCAGGAAGATAGCTAGATGATTAATATGACAGCAGTTGATAATTTTTTAACCTTTGTTAATATTCTCTTGAACTGTTGATAACCAATTATTTTTTACCATTCAGTGATATATTATTTATGTTTTTTTAAGATCTGGTTACTTGTGTTTGTGCTCAGATACGTAAAGTTATAATGCTACACCTAATCCTCTCATTGAGAAGCAATCTTTTTTTAAAACATACTTCTGATGTAATGCTTTCAAAACATTAAACAAAACTCCCAGATTGGCAATCCTTTGTTGCTGTAGTGCATTTTGCAAAAGTAGGGTGAGTAAGTTTAAAAGTGTAAGTATTGTATAATTATTCCATATTTTTGCTGCTATATCAGACAGGTCAGGTTGTTATTTGGAAAACATGTATTTCTATGACTTATTAATGGACATTTATTGTTTCTACCATTCAAAATGTAACTGCAAAAAGTCTTGTTTTGCTATTTTTATTATAATGCCTTTGCCATTGACTAGAATGTTTAACACAGTAATTGTCTTTAAAATAGCTTTGGGACTTCTGCATTTCCAGCATGAGATATATGAACAGACACTGATTAAAATATATATTTCTACAACTTAAAAATCCATAAATATTATTTTTATGACAGTTGTGACATTTGCTGCGTATTCTTACACCTTTAATTTCTTATTACAAAATATGACTTCCTATGCAAAGTTTTCCCTTTAGAAATGCCTAATGTAAACAAACACATTAAATTCAATGCATTGCATTCTACTCTGCGATATATTCTATTCATGACTGCCTATTCTTTTATTCTTCATTTTATCATTCATCTTGGCCTTTGTAATCTGCAGGTGTCATGCTCCACAGTGCATACCTGACTTTCTCCAATACCTCCTGAAGGATTCTTCAAGCTTTGAATATAATTTACATTATAATGCACCATGAATAGCAAGTTAGTGAAAATGTGGACTATATAATGAATAGCTTAGTATTTGTGATCAGGAAGCACTGTTCTGAAGGACTTAAAATAAATAGCTTTCAGTAACCTCCTGTGTTCCATCAAAAGATGCTCTTTTCACATACACAAAGTTTTCGATGCCTCTGTATTTTTTAATAGTTTTTATTGTTTTGTTGAAAAATACCACAATATTTCAAAGCAAAATAAACTGACTGACAACTACAATGGACATGCTAGGGGTGCCTTATATAGAATGTTTTGAAACAAGAATGACAAGGAAAATTGTAAAAGACTACAATGCAATGGGCATGACTTTAAAATGAGTGAGGTTTTTCTTCTAAATAATGCAAAATATCTCTTTATAAAGATGCAAAGACTTTTTTGAGTAATGCCGTATTTGCATCAGCAAATGATACACGGTATCACAACATTCTCATAGTTTTCATAGTTTAATATTGCTGCAGCAATTATGTGCATCCAAATTACTTACTCAGGCATTGTCAAGGATAGAATGTGGGATTAATAAATATGCACGTTAGGGCGGTTATTCATATTCTGGGCCTTTACCTATGAGTTTTGGTTATCTGTGAATAGAAGCATCACATGGATGTGGAAATAAGGTCAGCAAAAGGCATTTGCAATAAATATGGAAAAAGTATTTTTTAACACACCCACCTCTCAAAAGTAAGTTGTTTAAAGTTTGGCATAATGAACTTCAAATTACTTCACAAAATTGTGAGGGCTGATGTTACTTTTTTATTTATTTATTTATTTTGCATATTTTGGGCAAGTGTGGCTGAGTGGAGTCATGCTTAAAGCATTGAAGGAAATCTGCAGGCTTTGCAACATTTAAAAGTTTTCGGATTTTTTTAAGAAAGAAAAGGGGTTTATCATTTTTTTATATATTTTTTTTTGGCCACCCTGATAGTTTCAGTTAAGCTAAGAAATGGGTTGACAGGAAAGATTGAAAAAGGGGAGACAAAACGAAGATGGGAACACCCAAGGGAAACATCAGGAGGGTTTGCGCTGGTGGAAGTGGGAGAGGATGGGAACTATTTTTTTCCCCAAGGGATAGCCCTCCCTATTGTTTCAGTTTTTTTGTAATGAGAGGGTAATGTGGCTGGGGGATAGGGAAGAGGGTAAAGGTGAAAGGGTAAAGGAAGAAGGGCTGAGAAAGTGCCAGCTGAAATCCATGGACACAGCCTAAAAGACATATACTGCCAGATGGTATTGCAGTGTAGGAGTCTGATGTTGAAGAGGTAAGGCCCTGTACTGGTACAGTGGTCAGCAGCAACTGGGAGAGGATGTCTTCTATACGTTGAAAGGAGACTTTGACTGGCTGAATTTTTCTATCCACTACTTTTACCATTATGTCTACAAAGCTTAAAAGCTCCATTTCAGTGAGGCTTTCCAGGCTGCCATATGCTGGAGCACCTGGAGAACTGGTGCATCCTCTCCAACCCTACAATAACATTTCCTGACTGGCAGAAGGTTATCTGCCTGGTCTGCACCTGAGGGATTTGAACCTATAAAAATAAGAAAATAAATGAAAGAGAAGCAAAATGAAAAAGGAGAATGAAATGAATAAGCAAAATAAGAAAAAGGGTTGGGAGGTAAAACAGGAAAAGCAAATTAAATCCACATAATACTGTTTGCATGCCATTTCATACACTATTAAAATACTGCAGTAAAGTCTTTATATAAAACTTGTGCACAGGAAATGCTTATGCATGAGGTGGGGGTAGTGATTTGTATGTGCTTTTTTGCACTTGGGGAGAATGGAATGAGTAATGCTTATGTGTACTTATACTGAATTCAAAACACAAGGGCTTTTACGTTTTTGAAGGGTTGTGTGTATCTCTCATATTACAAACTTGCAATACATTGAATACAGTACTAAAATACTCTTTGCAATTACTCAAACTAATCAGGTTAAAAATCAAGTAAAAAAATTAGCTTGAATTGTAAAGACCTCAGTTGCATTTCCTTCATCAGCAAAGCTATAACAATATTTTCCTTATGAATGATACAGAAAACAGTTGCAAAAAATGCTTCTTTCTCTGTTATTTTAAATTAGTATAATGATGTTGGCTCAGTGGTGCAGCGGTAGCATTGTCACCTCACAATAAAAGATTTGCTGGTTGTATTCTTGGCTGGAGTGCCTTCTGTGTGGAGTCTGCATGTTCCTCCCTGCATTTGTGTGGTGGTTTTCTCTGGGTAGTCTAGTTTCTTCCCACATTACAAAGGCATGCATCTGGATCATTTCTCCCCAGGCCACTGCTGAAAATTGGCTTAGTTCCGTGTTGGACTTTCCCGTTAAACAAATGTTTAATAAAATGTCAAGCATTTATTGCATGCTTCTTATACATACTATGAACTAGTAAGACAAAAATATTTCTATTCTTCAGTGATGCTTCTGGATGCAAAACAAGCGAAGAAGGCCCAAAGAATTAACTGTGGGGTGTGACATAAATCCAAGATAAATGATAAAAAAGTACACACACACAGAAACATGACCAAGTAAAACAACCACCAAGTAAACATGAACTTATTTAATTGTAAAACTGGTAAGCACTTTCGTTAAATAACATAGCTTCTTCAGATCAAAAGTGAGAACATACAACATCCACATTCAAATAGAATGACATCACTACCTGTTACACAACTAACCATTCATAGGAATCACATATTTAAAGATACAGGCACTTGACTTTTTTTGTAGCATGAAACAAAAAACATACTTTTAATAAATATATAAAAAGAAAAATGTAAAAAAATAAAATCATATAGGTTTACAGAAATTACTTTTTCCTCAGATCTCTAGATTTTAAAACGGGGCATGAAGGGGTATGTTCATTTATTCCCTAATCCTTATAAGACTGTAGTGAGATTATCCATCTAATCTCCCGTAGCTGAGTCTCATTTTCTACATTGCCCATTCTAATGTCAGTCTCCACTACATCTATAGCTATAAACTTAAAAGTGTGGTTAGCTGCAAATGTATTAATATGCTTTGCTAGGGCATTCACTATGTTCCCCTTACATATACAATAAAGGTGGTCTCTGATTCTTTCTTTGAACTTGCGGTTTGTTTTACCAACATAAAATGAAGACCATGCCTCACAAAAAGTGAGGTGCAGCACATTGATGGTATTGCAGTCAGCTGTACCAGAGAAATGAAACTCCCACCTCATATCAGGATGAAAAAATGTTCCAGCAATGCTAAGAAAGTCACAAAAATTAAAGTTTCCACATCTGTGGGCACCTAAATCAAGATGACTGCTTTGGTGTCTTTTGGGGTATCAAAGTAGGCTTTTCAGGTTCTTCTTATTCTTGTAATAAAAAATACAGCATCCACCAACTATCTCTCTCTTTATGGACATGCTGTCCATTCCTTCATTCTGATGTTTCCACTTCCCTTCAGCTCTGCTCCTAGACTGACCTCTGGTTCTTGTGCCCATTGACAGAATGTGGACAGTACAACGTGGCCGTTAGTGTAGAATATTTCTAACAAGGTACTTTCTGATATTGAATGTTCTATACTCCTGGTATGGGACGGGAGTTTAATTTCTCTGGTTCAGCTGACTACAATACCATCAATGTGGTGTACTTCACTTTTTATGAGGTATGCTCTTCATTTTATGTTGGTAACATAGACCGCAAGTTCAAAGAAAGAATCAGAGGCCACCTTTATTGTATACATAAGGTGAAGGTAGTCAATGCCCCAGCAAAGAATGTAAACACATTTGCAGCTAACCACACTTTTAAGTTTATAGCTATAGATGTGGTGGAGACTGACATTAGAATGGGCGATGTAAAAAATGAGACTCAGCTAAGGGAGATTAGATGGACAATCTCACTACACTCTAATAAGGGCCATGGAATAAATGAACATATCTCTTTATGTCCCATTTTAAAATCTAGGATTCTGAGGAAAAAGTAATTTCTGTAAACCTGTATGATTTTATTATCATATTTTTCTTTTTATATATTTTTAAAAGTATGTTTTTTATTTCATGCTACAAAAAATCAAGTGAATGCATCTTTAAATATGTGATTCCTGTGATTGGTTAGTTGTGTAACAGGTAGTGATGCCATTCTATTTAAATGTGGATGTTGTATGTTCTCACTTTTGGTATGAAGAAGCTATTTTATACAGTGAAAGCGCTCACCAGTTTTACTATTAAATAAGTTCATTTTTATTTGGTGGTTGTTTTACTCAGTTGTGTTTCTGTGTGTGTGTACTTTTTTATCATTTAAGTATAATTAAAAGTGGAAGACAATTCTTGCTTACATGTATTTGTATTTCTTGTACATATAAAGATAAATATGTTTTTATTCATGTCTAACCAACAACTCATTGTCTTTTTTATTTTCTCTTGCATGTGCATGGCTGTATGAATTAGTACAACACTACTAAGATTCCCTATCATATAAGTGAAAAGTAACTATGAAATGTGTGTGGAATGTTGTTTTCAAAATATCTGCAACACTGTGTTCTGGTATAATAATTACTTTACAAATACAGAAATTTAGCAATTCATGGAAAGTTTGCATTTCCTTTTCTGCACAAAT
The DNA here is from genome assembly GCF_019279795.1 of Protopterus annectens. Taxonomy (NCBI): domain Eukaryota; kingdom Metazoa; phylum Chordata; order Ceratodontiformes; family Protopteridae; genus Protopterus; species Protopterus annectens. The sequence goes on from NC_056729.1 coordinate 798,279,904, forward strand.
ATGTCTAATTTAATAGGCTATATGGCAGTAAAACCACATTATTCTCAGTAAAGTGTGTGCTGGTCATTCACTTGGCACAGCAACCCACTCCTCTTCCCTAAACCTGCAGCCTAACTAGGTGTGTGAGATTACATCCATGTTCTACACACAGTTAGAAATACTTTGGAACAAACAATTGTGTTACGCAACTGTTTTAGTTACATTTCAGTGCATCATTGTCACTCTTATATACATTCATGTAATGCTGAATGCATGTTTGCAGTCATTGAAAAAACATAATTCACTGATATACCTCAGGACATGTTTGTGTATCACCAAGATTCATAAAACATGCAATACATGTAAATTACCCTCAGTTTTTGTCAGTAATGTGAAAATCACCATATGAATTTGAGAATAGCCAAAACAGATGGTAAATACATTTGCAAAGTTCACATTAAGGTAAGGAAATATTTAAAATTATTATTATTTCAAAAGAAACACTTAAAAATAATTAATACTGATTTAAGGCCCAGCAGAATGCAATTTCCTGTAAAACTACAGGGGGGGGGGGGATCCAAACCTTATTCAGTTAATGCCAGATGATGAATTCATCATCTAATCATCATGGACTTTATCAACAAAGATATAGGTAATCTCCAAAAACTTGACCCGATTCAGTTTGGATTTGACAAAGGGAGATCATGCCTGTTAAACCTGGTGGACATCTTTGGGATAGTCACCAAGACTCTGGATGAGGGGAACTCTATGCATACAGCCTACCTAGACTTACCCAAGGCATTTTGACACTCAGGCATCATTGACAAACTCAAACAACTAGGAATCAACCAGTATATTATTAGATGGGTTGTGACCTGGCTCATTGATAAAACCCATATACTCAAAATAGGGGAATTCAACTCCAACACCAGATTTGTAACCAGTGGTGTTCCACAGGGATCTGTTCTGGGACCTCAACTGTTTGGAATCTATTTCTCCAAAGTACAAACAAAAGCTAAAGGTCTGTGGCTGATAAAATTTGCTAATGACTGCAAACTAGGAGCAGTTATAGAATCTCCAAATTATGTCAACATCCTACAACAGGGTCTTACACAAACAAATGATTGGCGCGAAAGTGATGGCCTTAAACTCAATGCAAAAAAATGTATTATCATCCCTTTCAGAAAGGGTGATGTTCCTGCTAACTACCACTTCAATAGCAACACCTTAAGTATGCACTCAGTGGTGAGACTCCAGAGCAAACAGGTTGACAGCTATCTTAACTTTGACCACCGGATCTCCACAAGAAGGACATTCTATATGGCTCATCTCATAAGTAAGGGAATTGCCTCCAGAAAAAAAAGAAGTTATAACCTCCCTGTACTCTTCCTTCATTAGGCCAATAACTGAGTACAATGCCTCATTTGGTATCTGCCTTTCCAACCTCCTGAAGCAATTGCAGAGACCACAAAGGTTTTTCACAAGGAAAATTCAAGGTCTTCAGCATCTGTCCTATGTGGATCATCGGAAATCACTCTCACTTTATTGTGTTTCATACAGACTCTGCAGTGGCGATCTCTGCCTTGCATACAAGGCAATCACTTGGAAGTGCTGCATCTCTGTAAGTGAAACAGAACACGGGTTACTCGCTCTGAAGACCTTAACCTGGTAAATGACAATAATAGAACCTGTTGTAGGGACAGATTTGACTCCCAGAGGTTACCACAACTTTGGAACAGACGCATACTTTATGTCAAACAGTGCGCCTCATTGAAACTCTTCAAACACAGTCTGTAAGACTGGATGGGTAACTGTAAATTCAGTCCAAGGGTTCCACCTGTGTCCCTCTTGGATATGGGTAATAGTTGCTGATTATGGAAATTAGGATAGAACTTGGCTAGGCTTGTAAGGGCCCAAAGGCTATTAGCCTAGTAACTTCCTATGATCCCATGATCCTATGGCCTTCTGTCCGTCCATTTGGATTACTATGACAGAGAAGATGGTTCAACAGAAATAACTAGAGGTGATGTGGACACTGCGCCTTCTCACCGATGGCGACAGCAGCAGTAACACTTATCTGCTCATGAGGGCTGGTTCGAAATCAGCAGAACACATTTATATAGAAAGATAATTGAATGCTGACAAGGAATGGTGTAAGTAAACAAATACAATTTATTATTATTAAGTGAGCCTTGTACATCAACAAAGAATGGAAATGAAGACAGTGTGCATGGTATGTGCCCCACTCATCCCCTTGTAAGCACATATTACTGTATGGGTTTGCATTATTATTATAATACCTTTAAAAAAACCCTAAAGAATGGAGGACAAAGGCATAACAATAGGAACAGATTTTAAATATTGCTCTTATAAAGTTAGAAAGTTGCTAAAATACTTGGGTTTGTGTTATGATGCCTTTTCTGCAGTATATGAAGAATGAAACAAGTATAAAATTCAAATGTGTGATAATTTAGTGACTTCAGTTGTCAATGATTTGCCATAAAACCACACATTTTTTGAGAAATAGACTGGAAATGTGAAGCAAAAATATGGACATTCTATGAAAATCTGGACAGCTGAAAGGAATGATTAATATTATTGACATAGTCTAGTACTTTTATAGACTCAGTATCGGAAACAAACAGATCAACTGTAGCAATGAATATGGATGAAGTCAGCAGTAGAATGGGAGTTGCTGATGATGATGATGACACCCTAGTTATATTTATGAGGCAGCCTGAGGGAAGTGGCAGGCATCCCACTAGTTTACTGCTAAGTTCTCTCACCACACAACATGTTACTGACTCTACAGAAACAGAGCAGAGGTGCTGTTGATCCACCATCATGCATCACACACTACCTGACAATTGATGGTATGGTAGGACTTCCTATTGTGGCACCGCTCACCCTGTGGGCCAGAGTGAACCTTTCTGCAACATAAGTACACTCTGTAGCACAGAGTACCTCAAGGAAACCTGGCATCTCATAAAAAGCATCCATAGTCCTGACATGGTCCTAACATGATACTGTAAAATATATGTATTGATCCACAAATGCCAAGAGTACATCCAGGAACTGCTGTAGTATCCTTGAGGCAGAAGCCTGTGAGATCCCCAGTGTGTCCCCAGTCTGTTTCTGGAAGGTCTCTGTAGTAAGCATAATGAGGACTATACATACCTTGGTGTCAACAAGGATAGGAACCACAAAATCCACCAGTGCCTTTTGGGGTCAAACATGCCCAATAAGACTCTTGTAATGTTCCTGCCCACTCTGACCCCATCGAAGATTTTCTGATTATTAAAGTCTTAATGAGTAATAATTTGATTATATTTTCCTTTCTTTGCCTGTGAGTGCAGCTGGGACTAAGCAGTTTTAGCCCGGCTAAGACAAGCAACCCAGACCTAGAAATAGCAAAACTCACAGCAATTGATAACGTTTTCACCAAATGCAACTCTGATACATTTGGTAATGCTTTTCTTTCTATAGTGCATTTCTGACCAGCACAAAAAGCCAGGAAAATCTGAGTATGAATCGCAAATGGGAAAAAACATACTGGGACCACTCTTGTTTGGCATCTACTTCTCTGAAGTACAGGCCAACACTAAGGAACTCTGGCTAACAAAGTTTGCAGATGACTGCAAACTGGGAGCCATTATTGAATCCCCAAATGATGTGGATACTCTACAGAATGGCCTTACAGAAACAGATGCTTGGTGCCAGAGCCATGGGCTCAAGTTCAATGCCAAGAAATGTATAGTTATCCCCTTTGGGAAAAAACATGTACCAGTGAAGTACCACATAGGTGGTAGTACACTAAACACCGAAAGTGTGATAAGAGAATTAGGGAAACAGGTGGACAGTGGTCTCCCCTTCGATAACCACATTGCTACAACAGTCAGGAAATCCTTCTATGTAGCATACCTCATCACTAAGGGCTTTTCATCCAGAAAAAAGGAAGTCATTGTCCCACTGTACTCATCCCTCATTAGACCCATTATAGAATACAACACCTCGTTTGGTATGTACCTCTCAAGACATCTGCAACAACTGGAAAGGCTGCAGAAATATATCACTAACAGAATCACAGGCCTAAAGCAGATGCCCTATGCTGACCACCTTAAAAAACTCCAGCTATACTCTGTCGCATTTCATCTACTCAGAGGCGATCTCTGCTTAACATACAAGGCCATGTCAAACCCAGAGCTGTTGGACATGCTACACTTAAAGAAATCCCAATCCCTCAGAGCCACACACTCCTGGGATCTAAACCTTGTCATCACAATAAAGAAAACATGCTGGAGGGATAGGTTCCTGACCCAGAGACTCCCCAGATTCTGGAATAGACTGCCTATACATGTCAAGCAGAGTATCTCTTTGGCCCTCTTCAAAAGGAACATTGATGATTGGATGGGAGAAGGAAATTCACCCCGGGGATCACGTCAGTCCAGGGAAGTAAATAATGTAGGAAGAAATATCCAGGGAATTGTTATGGCTAGGCTTGTATAGGCCCTAGGGCCGATAGCCTAGTACTGACCTATGAACCTATGAAGCTATGAAGCTATGAATTAGTATATGAAGATCTACATTAGTCCTCATTTCCTTCTCATTATATTCACATTTGCATAAGCACATTTCAGATCATGGCACATTGCAAAAATGGACTCTATGAATTGCTGCTTGGCTGCATTTCTCCGTACATGTCTCAAAAAGGCTAAGTGCATTTGCATAAGTGACTATTAATACAAACTTATGCCTGAAGTTTCAACAGTTAGCTCTATTATGCAAATCTAAGACAGAAAAAAATGCTAAGAAACAGAGTAAAATAAGGCAGTGGTGCAAATCAGTATTGTAGGTTCATAAGGTTGAAAAATCCAGCTGACTTCCTTATTGTAACCTGTCTCTCAAGTATCTTGACAAGCATAACTTCTATGTAAATATATAAGGATTATTTTTGAAAAAATTTAAAAAGAAAAAAAGAAAATATCCTACTTTTCCTTACTTGAGTACTGCAAGAAGATTATCCTATTACCTTGAGTCACCACTTTCTATTAATGATATTTATTTTTAGCATTAAGTATCTGCTGTTACCCCGCCCTGAGGTATTTCCCAGGCATAGACTTTCAAACAGAACTTGGTCAGAAATTGCCTGGTGTATTTGAAAGGAATCACCATTAAGTCTGTAACAAGCAGAATATAATCTGATCTATATATTTTCAAACATTCTAATTTTCACATTGATGAATTCTTGTATATTTGATTTTTTTTTATTTCAATTTCCTTAGGGATACAAAGCACAATATCCTACAAACAGTAACTCATATTGGTGAAGTCCAGTGATTTCACTATAACAGCAACTAAAAATGTCATGTAGAAGTCAAGGAGCTATGAAATATACTTTGCTGACATTGATAAGTGTTCCATCCTAAAGTTTTAATTGCTGTCAGAAATGATTCCATTTGTTTATTATTTGGCCATTTAGTCTACAATACTAATGTATGTGTTTTCTGCCAAGTCTCATCACATTGCATTCTCAGACATTAGCAGTGAGTTCATTACTAATGAACCTTGTACATGCTTGTAGACCAAAAGGACAATGCTGGCAACTTTTACAAAAATAAATAGGTCTCACCATTTGCAGTTATCTTTTGTTTATCCAAAGCATAGGTGTGAATTTAATCTTAAATGAATAGTCCCGAAAGGTGGTGGCATGAGAATATGGCATTGTGGGTATCACTTGTAACCACTGCTGAGACATACAGGTAAATCTTGTATGGTGTTGCTTAGCCACTATTTTTCTTAGTAAACAATGTATTGTCATTTAATATATTATGTAGTATAGTGCTGAATTCCTCAGCAAAGTCAAAATGGGTAGTGTGTTCTCCCATTCCTTCATAAGTTACTGCTATTACCTCATTAAAAACGGTCATGGTTCAAAAGAACATTCTCTCATTAACAGACCTTACTATTCAATATCTTTTTTCTTACTTCTCTAGCATTGTAAATCCCCTCGGCACAAGTACCCTTTTTTATGGAAAATTAAAGAAAAATGTCTAGTTATGGGAATAGCTTACATTCACACAGTAGGCATACTGAGTCTGGAATAAACACATCCAAGATGACATTAAAATGGGAATGGCTAAGGCCATCTCACAATTTCTTATCAATAAGAAATCCCTCTAGAGTTATTTATTTGTGATAAAACCCAAATGTAACATAGTAAACAGAAATTGTTCACCATTATTCAGTAGATTCTCTTCCCTTTTTCCAGAGTAGTAGATTAATAAACCCATAAATACTTAGATGTAACACCATTGACCTGTTTATTCTGAAATATCTACCAACAAACATCTTCAATTAAACAAAGTAGATAAATACAAACATTAAGGCAGAAAATCGATGTACCAGTGTAAATCTACACACAGATTACTTCTAATATGTGAGGAAATTCACTATAACCAGAAATGCATAATACTGTCTTGTATAATCTTTTTTTACTTTCTGGAGCAGTTATCCTGGTATAAAAACATGTTATATAAATGTGAATAGTAATTGAAATAAAATAACAGATCTGTGTAGCTGAATCTCAGTCAACACATCTAACATAATTGCAGTTACAGAAACCTGGCTAAAATCACGCACAAAATATGAAGGAATCTGAGTTATGGCTATGTCACAATCTGTAATGACTGTCGTAATAAGAGAGCTTTTGGTGTAGCAATCGTATATTCAAACACTTATACCATTATCATAATCATATGCATCACACAAATAACATGCATAAACAATGATGAAATCCTAGTACCAATATTTCAGATTAACACGTGTATACTTCACAGTGCAGACAAATCAGACTCAATGGACATATTATCCTGGATAGCAATAAAAATATTTCCTAATTAAAAAAGTCCTAGGTGACCTTACTAATGATTATTCCAAGAGTATTCCTAAGACTATTCTATTCTCTATCAATCAATATAGATTAACTCAGATATGTTTACTGGAAAAGTATTTTGGAGTAGATACTAAAAACAAACTATACGAAAACCACACATGTAGGGGTTATGCCAAATAATAAAGATCATAACCCAGTATATGCTATATGTAAACTTACCAAAATTCAAAGAAACGCCAAATACAAAATAGTCAAAAATACAACCAAATGCAATAAAGACACACTTGTGGCTACATTTAAACATACTAAATGGGAATCTTTAAAAACATTGTCTTTACATCACTTGAATAACTTCTTCCATTTCGTATTAAACTTAGAGGCATTTCCATGTAGGAAAAAACTCAGATCAAAACCTGCACAAAAAAAAGAGCCAATGCACATCAGAGATAAAGTACGGAAAACAATGGAATAATTTAGAAAACAAAATCCAAACAATATCTGCACTTGTGAAACCAAAGTAAAAATATCATTGTATATACTAAGGAAAATTACTGAACTAATCCACACTAAAATTGCAGAAAAACTCCAAAACAGTTTGGTCAGTAATTGGTAACCTTACACGACCTACTTAACTATTACAACCATGCCTTATCACAGATGAAACAGGCTACAGCATTCCATGCAGATTTAATTCATACTACACAAATGCTGCTAATTCCATTAATATTTCCTGTGTATCAATTTGTGACATGGTTTGTGAAAGTCTTACTTTCACACTTATCGCAACTCCTTATACCGAAATCATTTATTGAAACATTTAAACCCAGATCTGTTGCACTTGACAAACTATCAGTACAATATCTCAAAACAGCAGCAAAGGTCAGGCACCATCCCCTCTAACAATACTTATAAATGACTTTATTCAAGAAGTTATAGTCTCAGAAATCAATATAGTCAGTGAATATCCTGTCTTCTGACTTAACACGACTCCTACTAGCACAATAAAAAAAAAATATTCTAAAACTTTAACCCACCTCCATTGTGGTTTCCAAAGTATGAAAAGAATATCTTACATTTAAGATCCATTTCATTTCCAATATCTGCACTTATAAATTGCCCTATTTAAGAAATTATAGTCTCCAAACCCTAGAAATAGTCTTAAATCATCACCCTATAAAAAGGTTTCAAATCTGTTGATCAAACAAATTACAGATCTAATGCTATCTTGCCCCCACTATCCAGAATACATGCAAATTGATTTACCTACTATTGATCAGCTGCTTAACAGGGCCCAAGTTGCATTTTGCTGAACAGCTAGAACAGTCAACATATTAATAAAATATAGATTCAAAGCCAAATTGTTACAATTATGTTTTTTGGTCCTCTCTGATGCACATGATACAGGTTCACATACCATACTGTTATTTAGACTCAAGAAATTCGGCCTGATTAAAAACACAATAAACTGGTTTAAATAGTACCTCAACCACCAAATGCATTGTGCACTCCTGTCTGATTAACTGCTATCTCCTCAGCAAATAACAGTGGGTATGCCACACAAGTCAGAATTAGGACTTTTTATTACTTCTTAATACATCTATAAGTAAAAAGCATTTAGCCTCTCCCCAGACAAATTTAATCCAATGTGCAGATTGCTCAGAAATAATATGTGCAACATCTTATGCTGAACAGCTCCAAGACAAATGAACTCATTGCCCCCTATTATGTATGGAATGTCACACCTCTAGTAGCCTACACATACCTTGCATTCCAGAGCATTTTCAGAAAAGTAAACTTAAAAAGCATAAGATAAACAAATGCAAATATTTTAACAATAAAAGCTATTACAACTATACAAATAACAGTGTTATCAGTAAGATGTGTTCTTTACAGTGATAATAGTACATTCATAATTTTTACATAAGTAGTGTAATATATTGTTATACTCACATTCTGAAAATTATATTTTTTTACAAATTGTCATATCTTGGAAACTGTACAAACTAGACATATATTGTTAGAGCATTTTTCTGAATCCCACACAAGCTCTCACATGACAGCAATACATTTCTCTAGAAGTGTATATTTATTGATATATTCATAGAAGTGTGAAAGCAAATGCTTAATTGTATAGTTACCAATATAAGTGCCAATGAACATCACTCAAGTCTTGCAACATACAATGCAAATATCAAGGTCAGCCATTTCACCAACATCTAAAGGTTCACCAAATGTCATGCAACAGTTTGAAGTCACTTGGTATTTAAGCATTAAGTATATATGGAAATATTATTTTCATAATTACTGGCAACCAGCTATCATTATTTCAGATATAGTGTGATACAAATGGACACCGACGATGCATTTTCCTGTCTCCCACAATGGAGTATTGCACCATCCCTCTCAATAACATGTAGGGTTCTCGGGTATGAACATATGAACATAAATATAACCATGAATAATAACAGGTAAACAATGATTCATTTCTCTACTGTAGGACATTGTAGATTAACAGCCTAAGTGTAATTTTATTAATAACTCCTTGCTTTTTCTAATACTGCCTATTATTAACTAGGACTTCCTTATGATCTCAAACCTTGTCAGGATATGCATACAAACCCATAGTTTGGGCCTATCCACTCCTTGTTTCTTATCTGCCCCAATAATTTTCTCTAACTTACTGTCCTCTCAGCTAGCCACATTGGAACAAACCTGTAGAACAGCTTGCTTATAACCACATTAATCAAACATGTCACTGTCTTATACTTCAATCCCATTGGAAGTACCTAACCTGGCAGTCAAGAAGAATAAGGCTGTGAGCTGTTGACAAGCTGCTTCCTGTCCCCAAAGTACATGGTTTGATTCTTTCCACTTTTCATTTGCTGACTGTTTGACTCTATTGAAGTCCTTTAATCAGGCAGTGCGCCTCGTGCACCACTGAAAAAGGAACCATGTCCATTTGGCTTACCCAGTAATTTCATTTATTTATTTATCCTTTGTTGACAAGGTTAGTGACATCTTTTCAGAACAAGCCCAAGGTGATAATTATGCTACAAAGAGAAATATGGCCAGGGCATGAACTAGCTTCCCCTATTCTTTGTAGCTGTTAGATGGCGCCAGAGGGCTCCTAATGTGACAAGGAAAAGACCTGAGGGAAGCAGCAGCAGGGAAGAGGAGACAAAATCCTAGAGAGAGTTTATAGGTGAAAAGTCACATGTGGATGGCATAGTGGTGCAATGGTAGCATTGTCACCTCACAGCAAAAAGTTATCCGTTTCGATTCTCAGCTGGGGTGCCTTCTGTGTGGCGTCTGCATGTTCTCCCTGCATTCATGTCGGTTTCCCCTAGGTGCGCCAATTTCCTCCCACATTACAAAGACATGCATGTTTTTGCGTCTGGAGCATTTCTCAGTGGGCCCCTGCTGAAAATTGTCTTTGTTCCAAGTCGAGCTTTACTGATAAAGAAATGTTAAATAAATAAGTAAAGTCAGGATTTGGAGAAAAAGTTTTTTAACATGGAGCTTCTGAATGTAAATAAGAATTCCTGTGTGGTGGATGTTACTAAGGAGCAGTGCATAGGGAAGGAAGTAAGGGGGTCTATTGAAGTAGTGCAGATAACAGGCCTGGCATCTGGAGGACTTGCAGATGATGTTCTGTTAAAAATAATCAACCAAGATGATCCAACTGACAGTTCTGTTGTTCCTTGTGGCGAAATGGCTGATAAGTTTTTTTAGAAGTACTGAGGATGGTGATGTGGAAAAGGAACCGTGTGATATGGCAGGAGAGAATGCAACAGTTAAAACATAAGCAACAGTGACAGAAAGTAAAATAGGAAAACTGCAACAAATTGAGAAACCATCTGGCTTTGCGTAAGCAGATAATGCAGTAGCCAAAACATTTATAGCAGTGACTGCAAACAGCAAAAGGAGATCAGCACAAACCTGTAAGATAAGCTGTTTTAGTAAGAAGAGAAGAACAAGCATGAGACTAGGAATAAAGCATGATGGGATACATACATGTTATGTAAGGGACAGTTGGGAAACTGTTACTGGTGTTAAAGCTAAAGAAGACTTTTTGTTACTTACCATCTGAAACTGAGGGACTGGTGATGACATTTCTGTAACAAAAAGAAGCACATTTATCCATGGAACCATTATTTGTTTTCGGGCAGTAATGTAAATGCTGGAAAAAGTTACTTTAGGGTTTAGAAATGATTAACTGGAAAAAGATGATTTCAAAAATGCATGCAGGAACTATGTGAAACTGTTGATAAAATTGCTAACGTTAGGAAAGAAACGTTTGGTTTATGAAGAGTTATGAAGGGGAGATTGGAAGCTGTTTTGAAATGTGAAAAATCATGGTCAAACACTTTCCAGTTGTTATTTTTGTGGCTGGTCACAGTAGGACATTAAGATGCTGGCCAGCTTAAATCATGTTTCTTTTCTGAGGACTTTTCTCTTATTTAATTAATGATTGTGACACGGTATAATGTAACCAGTGAGAGGATAAAGGATATACAGCTAGAAAATGTATGACTGAATGCAGGTTGTGTAAAAAAGGGGGTAATTTTGGAGGGATCATCAATAGCAATCAGTAATAATGAAAAAGAAGGGGAAATGAAAAAAAAACATACACGTGAAAGGACAACATGAATCTACGGAAAAGAGAGGGGCAGAACTAGGTGAAGAAGAAACTGTAGAAGAAGAAGAAAGTATGGTGGGTAAAAATGAGGAGAGAGAAAGAGAGATACAGTGCATGCAGGAAGAAGTTTAGGATAAGTTATTGGTACTAATAATTTTTTAAAGTTCTAGCCAGTGAAACATGTGATCAAGGATTATCTGTGCATAAATTGAGGAAAAAATATTCTATTGGGGAAAGAGTAAAAATAAGAAAACATTTTAAAAATGTTTTCCATAAAATACAAAGAAAAGCAATAATATTAGAGCACTTTCATTTAATTTGAGCAGTATTCTTACAGTGTAAGAAGGGTAGGGATACTGGAATGATGTATTAAATGTGATGTGGATGCTATTGTGTTAAAGGGTGTATGATTTCTAGCAAGTGAAGAGAGACTGCAAACAGAAACATTATGGGGTGGAAATATAATATGGAAGTTAAGGAGTGAACATTGTCCTGGAGTGGTTATGTTGTGGACAAAACAGTAAAAGTATTAGATGCAATGTTGGTAAGGACTGGAAGGTCATGAGTTGTGGATGAGAATGTGTTTATGAAATTATAGCATTATATGGGTGCATAACTAGCAAGGAAAGATGTAATCTGTTTCATCAGATAACAGACTAGACAGGGATTAGCATAACAAATAATTATTACAGGGGATTTAAATTGTGATTTAAGTAGAAATGTAAAAAGAAAAGGAAAGAGTAAAATACAGGATGTGATAAAATGTGGTAAATTAGCTGTGTGGAACAAAGGTCAATGGATTCCTAGAGTGGGGGAACTTGGATATAAAATTGATTGTTTTATATTATCTAAAAGCTTGGGGGTAGCAGATGGTGATACAGTTGTCTCAGATTTTTCTGACCATTAAGCAATGTGGATGGAGGAGCTGGAATAAATGGAGTATATTAACATAGGAATTGGAATAAAAAGAATAAATGAGAAATTATGAGATAAAATTACAGAGTGGGAAGTATTGCAGTTATAGAAGGATCATATAACCATAATGGACTTCTATAAAAAGTGGTCTGAATGGTAGACTGAATTTAAAAAGTATAAAAAGAGTTGTTTTTTCTTCCCAAAGGCAGAATAATGTGAGAAAATATATAGAAATGTATTAAAGAAATTAGAGAATAATACACGAGATTATTATTATGTGGAAAAGGATATATAAAAACATTGCACTTTATTCATCTGCTTTTACTGTATTTGTGTTTTCTCCTACTTTATTTTGCTTTTCTTAAAAGTACGCAATTTTATTTATTCTGCTGCATTTATTACTGCTTGTTAGTAGCCTGATTAAATTGTAACTGTTATTCCAAGTATTTTGGCTAAAGCACTTGGGCTTCATACCTTTTTTTTACATTAAGAAGGTCTGTGGTCTGCACTGTTGTGTCAGGTCAGGTAGCTTACATCCTTCTAAGATGGGAATTGCTGAGTGAAGGCTCGGTGTCTGCTATTCTAAAAGTGTATTAGTTCTGGTTTAAGCACTTGGGCTTCAGGCCAGTTACTTTACATTAAGAAGGTTTGTGGTCTGCACTGTTGTGTGTGGAAAGGCTGGATTCTGCCCTTCTGAGCTGGAAATTTCTGGTCACAGGATTATTGTGCTTGCTTATTTGAACTGTTTCTTTCTGAAATTAGTGCGCCTTGTTGCTGTACCATAAACCAGATTCAGGCCTGCTGAATCTAGTTTTGTTTTGTATAACTTGAGCACTGATCCAGGCCATCTTTTTTTGGAGAAGGTTCCCCTGCACCCTACTAACAGGAGTGTGCAGTTAGAACTTGCCTGATTGAAGACTGCTGGAGCAGGGCTCAGTTTTGAGCTTTTTTCTGGTTAATTGGGTAACTTGTTTAAGTCAGCTTGTTCGTTTTCTATTGTTATATATATATCTATATATATACTTTATTCATCTGCTTTCACTGTATTTGTGTTTCTTCCTACTTTATTACTAGGGGCATTGACTACAACTCTGATCTGATATATATAACAATAAGTATCCTTTTCTGTGCATTTAAAGTGTTTATTTGAATGTATCTGCTTTATTTTCTGAAAAAATATATATACTTGTTTCCCACCTTCCTAAGCTAGTATAGTCCAGTTTTCAGGTTAGTGATGAATTCTGGGCTGTGTTACAAGTCTCTGTGTTTGCCCATATAATACTTGGATAGAAGGAAGCTTCCCTGTTCACCTGTAAGAGAGGGGAGCTTTGAGTAGCCTATCTGTCCCTATAGGAGTGGTTTCAGCCCAGGAATTAGTAGCTTATTGGCCATTTTGGGCTAATTTCTATCTCTTTCATTTCCCTGCTATAAAAAACGCATTTGCCCGGTTTTGCATGCCGGGCAGTGCCGGTTAGCTAGGATATAACTATTCACGGCTCCACAAATTCTCCTCTTCAATTTTTCCCTTGGAACTAGAAAAACTTTCAACTTAAGTACTCAAGCCATTCATTTCTCAGCCAGGCACTTGCTCAAAACTCATAGCAAGCACTTATAAACCCTAGCACTAGACCCCCTATACTGTACAGAAGGACAAGCCTCTCTATTCGACCTTACTAGCCATTCAGTAAAGCAGTTCATTGTATCTATCTAGGCATGTCCAAAGGGCAGTTTCAGGTATACTCTCTAGTCCCACTGTTGAATCTGGGCATTTTGTGGCAATGTTACAACTGCCTCATTTACACAGACAACCGTCTCCTCCTACCACCAAACACTAATACATGCGAGAGATGCAATTATACAGTCAAATTGGAGGCTAAGATTTCTCAACCCAAGACTGGATCAGACAGTCAAGAGGAGAAGGGAAATACTTGCATCACATAGACCCATTAAACCAGCACTGACAAAAAAAACACACATAAATACACAAAAACATACTCAGAGGCTCTAAATAAAAATCTGCAAAAGCAACAGAGACCTCCAAAACAGACATCCAAGCAACCTTCACACCCCAACACAAACCATGAAACACATACTTCACAAAACCAGTGTGCCATGCAATCACAGTCCTTAAGGCAAAATAACATACCCAACATACTAGTAATAGGTGACTCTATAGTCAGGCACACTGACTTCCCACTCACTAGGCTGAATAAGGAGAAGGTTACTGTTAGCTGCCTGTCGGGTGCCAGGATCCACCACATAACACAAGCACTCAGGTCACTCCAGAACAAGTACAAATATGACACTGTCATTGTCCATGTTGGTGTGAATGACCTGAGCTGTACCTCCCCGGACTACATGAAAAGATACATTGAAGAGCTCTCTGATCACATAGCCCAGGCTGGTATGACCCTGACCCTGAGTAGTATCCTGCCCTCACCAAGAATGATACCACGATATAGAGAAAAAAATTATTAATGTCAACAATTGGCTAAGTTTTTGGTGTCATTCTAAGGGGATCCAGTGTCTGTCTGCCTGGGATGACATGCTCGACAAGCCATGCTGCTTCACTAGAAATGGCTTGCACCTGTCACCCTTATGCTTTCGAATTCTGGCCAAGGCTCTTGCCACTCCCATAGTGCTTTTTTAGGCAAGGCTCAGAAAAAAAACCCACCACCGTAAATAGCACAAGTAACAAAAAACTAAGCATAATGCTACTCAAAGCCAGAAGTCTAAACCTCAAAATGCATGCACTCGAGGCATTCCTCAGTATGGAGAAAATTAATATCTGTGCAATAACAGAAACCTGGTTTAAGGCTCCAGAGAGCACCCCAGCACTACCAGGCTACAACTCATACCATACATTTCGGCCACAGAACCCAGACCAAAATACAAAAGGTGGGGGCGTTTCCATATTCATCAAGGATACCCACACCTCCAGGTTAGTGGCACAGCACAATGCTTCAGAGATCATTCACGTGCAACTAACAATGGGCAAAGCTGAAATTCAAACTGTAGCTTGCTACAGATCCCCCACCATGTCCCAGGACCCCCATTCCATGTTTCTGGAAACACTGGGAAATATAAAGGTCCTACCAAACACTATAATATTGCGTGATTTTGATTACTCAAACATTAACTGGGAGAACTACTCAAGTACTAACTCCCTTGCCCAACATTTCTTAGAATTTATAAACTCAAACATCCTGGATCAACTGGTCAACACTCCCACCAGAGTTGACTACATATTGGACCTGGTCATAGCCAACATGGGCGACTGGTGTTCCACACTGGAGGTCAACCCCTCACTGGTTAGATATGACCATAAACAAATCACTTTGGATATCCATATTCCGCCCTCACCCCCGGACAAGGAAACCACTGTGAAAAACTTTTCAAAAGCAAACTTCACGTTACTTAAGACTGAGGTGGAAAATTTCAAAGTCCCCCTGCTAAAGAATAACACTGTCCAAGCTGCAAAATCATTTACTAATGCATTCTATGGGCACTTACAAGAATTCATGGATTGTGCTATCCCAAGCAAAACCTAGACTCACTCCTCCAAGAAAAGGAAACCAGTCTGGTGGACCCCTGCCATAAACACGCTATACAATAGAAGGAGGAAACTAGTACAGAAAAAGAGTAAAATCTCAAGAAGGAAAAACATTCCTGATCAGTATCAGCAAGAAACTACAATCCTTCATAAAACCATCCAAGGCGAGCTTCGAAAGAAAAATTGCCAAGGACTCCAAAGATAACCACAAGGCATTCTTTAGCTATGTTAAGAATCTAAGTGGCAATGCTCAGATCTGCTCGGGGTTAGTACAGAATGAGACAAAATACACTGAACCGACTGATATCACCAACATCCTGGCAGACAGGTTCAGTGCAAACTTCACCCCCCTCTCACCCCCAAAAGGGCCCATAACCATACCAGAAGAATGTAGAGCACCTAAAATCACAGACACACAGGTTAAAACAGCCCTGTCCAAAGCCAAAAACACAGCATCAATGAGACCGGACGGTGCCCCAGGCTGCATCCTACATGAGCACAAAGATGAACTAACACCTCACCTAAACACACTGTTCAGACTCAGCCTCTTCACAGGCTACATACCCATAGAGTGGCGCACAGCAATGGTTATTCCACTCCACAAAGGTGGAGCCACAACAGACCCCAGGAATTATCTCCCTATAAGCATGACTAGCTTGGTCTGCAAGGCTATGGAGTGCATCATCATGGAACTCATTAACAGAAACATTGGGAACCTACAAACACTGGACCCTACCCAGTTTGTCTTTGTTAAGGGCAGATCATGCCTCCTAAACCTGGTGGACTTCTTTGAGACAGTTACCAAGGCTATAGACGAGGGAAAGGTGGTACACACAGCCTAGCTTGACCTCATAAAGGCCTTCGACACCATTCCCCATTCTGGTATTATAGACAAGCTCACCGGCTTGAACATAAACCCCTACATCACAAGATGGGTTGTCAACTGGCTCACTGACAGAACCCTCTTGGTGAGAGTTGCATGAGCTAAGTCCAACTCTAAACCAGTTACAAGTGGCGTTCCCCGGTGCTCAGTCCTGAGACTCCTCCTGTTCAGCATATACTTCTCAGAGGCAAGCACAGGAGGACCAAGTTTGCAGCCGACTGCAAACTAGGGGCTATAATTGACTCTCCGGCTGACACAGACATCCCCCAAAAGGGTCTCACTGAGACAGATACCCGGTGTCAAAATCATGGTCTAAATGCCAAAAAGTGCATAGTCATCCACTTTGGAAAAAACAAAGTACCCACAAACTACCACATAGGTGGTAGTCCCCTAAATACGGAAAACATAATAAGGGATCTGGGGACCCAAGTAGATAGTAATCTCTCCTTTGATAATCACATTGCCAAAGTGGTTAGAAAATCCTTCTATGAGGAACCTAATCACAAAAGAGTTTGCATCCAGATCAAAAGATGTCATTGTGCCCCTTTACTCATCACTCATCATACCCATCATAGAATGCAACGTCCCATTTGGGATGTACCTTACAAGACACCTGCAACAGCTGGAAAGGCCACAGAAGTAGCTCATCAAGAGGATCACTGGCCTCAAACTGATTCCCTATGCAACTTGACTGAAGAAACTCCAGCTTTACTCAGTTGCATACCGCCTACTCAGAAGTAATCTCTGCCTGACATACAAGGCCATGTCCAACCCAGAATTGATGGACATGCTCCACCTAAAGAAAAATTTATCCTCTCAAGCCACATGCCCTAGGGATCTAAACCTCACCACAACAATAAATATACTGGAGGGATAGATTCCTGTCCCAGAGACTTCCCCTGCTTTGGAACAAGATTCGAATCTACATTAGGCAGAGCTCCTCGCTAACACTCTTCAAGAGAAACCTTGACCGGTGGATGGGAAACAGAAAGTTTACTCCGGGGGTCACTTCAGTGGATCTGCTGGACAGAGACACAGGGAACTAATCTAAGGTGGTGGCAAAAGCCAACACATTCTGGCTAGGCTTATAAATGCCTTCGGGCAGATAGCCTAGTACCTACCTATGAACCTATGAAGAAAATTAAGAAAAAATAAGGTGTTACTGTTTAGGCAGATATAATATTTACAGGGCAGACTTGAGGAGGCATTTGCATATTTTAGTAAGATAGTAAAGGAGGATATTAATATAATAAGGGAAATGAAAAATGTAAAATGAGAAGTAAAAACAAAGATCAGATTATGAGTATTGTAGTACAGCATGTAGAACATATGCATAAGGGTAAAAAGAAGTAAACTAGGAGAGACTGGGAAGTAATAAAAAAAAAATCAGTTAAGGAAGAATTTGAAAGAGACTATTATTGGTGAATTAGATGAAGTACTTAGGAAAGTAAATGTTGATTCAGCATCAGGCCCAAATGGCATAAGGTATGGAATGTACAAGAAATTAGTGGATTGGCAAGTGAGTATTTTGTAAAAGTACTGAATGAATGGTGGAATGAAGGATTGGTTTATGAAGAGTTATGTAGTGAGATATTCAAATTTATGTGGAAGACAGATGAGAAGAATGAAATTAAAAAAATGGAGCTCCATCACACTAAATAACACAGATTATACTTTTTTTCTGAGAATACAAAGGAGAGTGGAAGTAAAAATGAGGGATAGTATGGATGAAAGTATATATGATATGAGAGAGAAGGGATGTCAAAAATTGTTATTAGATGGGAGACACATTTTGATTGACTTTATAAGTAAAAGGGAGGGTGTGAAAGTTATAATAGGTGATATTAGAAATAATTTGATACAGTAAGACCTGATGCTTTGTGGGATGTTATGGAGAAGTATGAAATAGGTAACAGAATTATGAGAGTGTGAATGTCAGCCTATCAAAATAATAGACAGAAAGTGTTAAGAGAATGATCTTCTGAATAAAGAAATATCCATGAAGTGTGGTATGACAAGGATGTTCCACGAGGAGAACATGGTTTCCATTTTTAATGAATGCGATAGTGAGTGAAGTAGCTTATACAATAAACGATGCTATGAGATGCAAAAGGAGGTTGCAATTTCAGTAAATTTGCCACAAGTAGACAATATAGTTGTACTTGCTATGAACAAAATATGGATTATTTGAATGGATGTTTAAAGAAAATAGGAATGATCTTGAATAAAGATAAATAAAAGAGTTTGATTGATATAGTGAAAACTGAGGTATATTTTTATAAATAAATGTAGAGTCTTTGCTTGGGATAAAATTTGGCTAAGAGGATGTAGTTATGATGCAATGGGTGGTTTTGATAAAAGAAATTAAAGAAATATATTTTCTGTAAAGAACTTATAGATTAGCATTCAGGGGAAAAGGTTTATCTTCTGAATGGGGTATTATTGTGCATATATGTCACATGTTTATATGATTCCAGAAAAATATGAAAAGGAAGTTATGTAAATGGTATTTGTTTTTATATGGGGTTCAAGATTAAATCCTCTGAAAAGAGGTGTGTTGTATATGAGTGAAGATTAAGGGGGGTGGGGTTACTAAATCCAGTTGTTTATTCTGCCTCTTTAAACTTGTATACAGTACTACAGTGGGTAAAGGAAGAGAATGAAAAATTAATAGTAAGAAAGTTTAAGTGTAACTAAAAAAATATTCAGGGAGGTGATGAAAATATGAAAAAAAGAAAAAAATATGTAAGTGAAGAAATTAAAAATTATCAATAAAATTACTAACATGGAAAATAAAAACTAGTGATACAGAGTAAGGTAGGAATATATGGTATACTAATGTGATGAAACAATATTATCACATAAATCCTTGGGAAACTTTACCAGAAAAAGTGATTAAAGCCATTAAAGTATGGAATAAGTGATTTGCCAAGATAGCAAAGTGTCAGGATTTCCTATGGAGACTAGTGATAAATGACTTACATGTAAAGGGGAATATGTCATATAAAAAGAAAGTTTAAAGAATGTGTTTATTTTGTGAGGAGGAAAAGACAACAGATAATTTTTTAAGTGTAAAAGAGTGGTCAAAGTCTGGAAAAAGCTGTGTTTAGGAGATTATTAGGACAGCTTCAGTGACGTAATTTAGATACAAATATGATTATATGGTTGCATGTATGACAGTGCCAGTTCTTAGTTGTTATGGTTTGTCAATGAGGACCATCAGAAGTACTGCAAATATCTGCACTCCTTAAGTCATTAGTAAGTTGAATCTCTGCCAAAGTTAAGGCTATGGCAGTCCATACTACTCTAAGAATGCCTTCAGCTTTGCCACTCTTATCTTAATTTTATGGGTATTAGTCAAATTAATAAACAACTAGTAAGCCACAGCTTAATAAATGACAACCTTTTAAAATTGGAACTAGAGAAAAAAGAACTAGCTTGGCAACTTCGATTAGCAGCATGTAAGGCACCAGGACTTAATGACTCATGTTCAATTTCTTGTAGTTTGAGGATTAAAAATCTTATGAGGTAGCTTTTGGTTTTTAACTAATACATAAGTCTTTTGGATGTTTTTAACATGATTAAAGTAATAAGTAATGGGGTTATGTATTACTATTATATGTTTTTAAATAATCCATTGCTTAGATTAACTAAGTTAGTATACACAAGAAAAGCCTTTAATAAGGGTTGTACTTAGTTATTATGTTTTTAATTCACAAGTTTTAACATTTTTATACACTATATATGTATACTTTTCATAAATATTTTTAACACTACATAACATTATGTGTTTTTGGTAAAATGAGTTTTTGTATGTCAGGTAGACTTAGTATCTTGGTTTTGTTGCAGTGATGCTTATTAGCGTGCATTGCCTCTTTAAATGGAGGCTGAAATGCTATTAATTAACTAATTAAGTGCTTGCATTAAATTTGAAAAGTGTATTTAATGACTGTTTGAATTTGTACTGGCTGTTGTCTGAAGAAGTTCTGTTACATACAGAACGAAAAACGCTTGTAGCGTTTCACGCTATTTGTTCTGTTTATTAAAACTTTTTTGCTTACTTAGAAGTTTCACACGAGTGTATTTCATTGATTTTATGCTGACCAACGAACTTCTAAATAAGGTGTTAACCTTACATGCAGTGGATTACTTTTTTCCTGCACCATCCTTTATTGTTGACAGTACCAGCGTTTTTACAAGTTTAAGTTGAATCTCTGCCAAAGTTAAGGCTATGGCAGTCCATACTACTCTAAGAATGCCTTCAGCTTTGCCACTCTTATCCAATCTGTTCTATGGTAATAATAGGCATGATATTGTAAACAAGCTGCATGACCTAGTTGTTTACATAGATAACTGGCTGATGTATAGGGACCATGTGACAGCTGTTATTATATAGTCTCATTTCCATCTTTGGAACATTTCTGGATGCAAACAACTTATACCCGAGGAAGACATATTGGCAGTTTTTCATGTCTCCTGTTTGAGTACTGTAATGCCACTTAACTCGGACTTGGTTACACTGAGACTGACCACTTGCAGCTATTGTAGAATTCTGTGTCAAGGCTTGCTACTCGTTCCATGTCTGCTATCTCATCATCTTTAAAAATCTTCCTGTTGCTTATATGGGATTTGAAACCTATTTACCTGAGAGGTGTTATAGTGCCATGTTGCCTGCCCTATACATTTTGCAATGCCTCCAAAGGACTCCTGGTGGCTAAATTGGTGCCTTTACAATCATCTGATTATCTCACAAATAACCCCCTTCCTTCCATGCTAGCTGAGAATGTACTCTCTGTGTTTTTACTTCTGCAGTTCTCTTATTACTTTTCTTTTCAGAGGTTTATAGGTTCATAGATAAGTACTAGGCTACCTGCCCTTGCAGGCCATTTTAAGCCTAACCAATTTCCCTTTTTGTGCTTAAAATAACCTATCCCGTTTGTTTAGAGACTGGCCTTATCCATCCCATGATGGATAATTATATATTACCCCTAATAAGAGTAACTGAGATCATACCATAGATAATTTGAGGGGACTCATACATGGAATAAATCATTTAGGACCTGTCTTTCTCTCCATTACTGGTACAGATGGCAGACCTGAGGTAAATTTTCTGATTTCCATCCAAAGATCTATGTTGCAGTTGAAAATGGACAGGGATGAACTTTGTTTTATGTGGATGGAGAGTCTGTTCCACAGCACTAGTATACTTTGCAAAAAACACCTGTCCCTCCAAGCCATTCTGTTGATGTAGCAGAAGAGATTTAGATTACAAGACCAATTCAGTTGGATTACATGGTAAAGCAGGTATATTATTTATAGGTTCATAGGTTCATAGTTAGGTACTAGGCTATCTGCACGAGGGCATTTATAAGCCTACCCAGAATGTGTCGGCTTTTGCCGCCCCATTGATCATTTAACTGATCCTCTGTCAAGCAGAGCCAGTGAAGTGATCCCATGGGTGTATTTTCTGTTACCCATCCACTCGTCAAGTTTTCTCTTGAAGAGTGTTAGTGAGGGGCTCTGCCTGATGTAATTTGGAATTTTGTTCCAAATCATGGGGAGTCTCTGTGACAGGAATCTATCCCTCCAGCATGTTCTATTTATTGTTGTGGTGAGGTTTAGCTCACTAGAGCGAGTGGCTCTTAGTGACTTGGATTTCTTTAGGTGGAGCATGTCCATCAATTCTGAGTTGGACATGGCTTTGTAAGTCAGGCAGAGATCACCTCTGAGTAAACGATATGCCATTGAGTGCAGCCAGAGTTTTTTCAGTTGGGTTGCATAGGACATATGTTTGAGGCCAGTAATCCTCTTGGTGAGGTACTTTTGTGGTCCTTCCAGCTGTTGGAAGTGTCTTGTGAGGTACATCCCAAATGGGGCATTGTACTCCATGATGGATCTAATGAGTGATGAGTAGAGGGGCACTATAACCTCTTTATTTCTAGATGTGAACCCTTTAATAATTAGATGGGCCACATAGAAGGATTTCCTAACTACTTTGGCAATATGATTGTCAAACGAGAGATTACTATCTACCAGGATCCCCAGATCTCTTATTACTTCTTCTGTATCAAGGGGACTGCCACCTATGTGGTAATTCATGGGTGTTTTGTTTTTCCCAAATGGGATGACTATGCATTTTTTGGCATTTAGCTTGAGGCCATGACTTTGACACCAGGTGTCTGTTTCAGTAAGGCCCTTTTGGAGGAGTTCCTTGTCAGTCAGAGTCAATTATGGCTCCCAGTTTGCACTCATCAGCGAACTTGGTTAGCCATAGTCCTCCTGCATTTGCCTGTACATATGAGAAGTATTTGCCGAAAGGTAGGGGTCCCAGGACTGAGCCTTGCGGGACACCACTTGTGAAGGGTTTAGAGTCAGACCTGGAGCCCGCTATTCTTACCGTGTGAGTTCTGTCTGTAAGCCAGTTGGCAACTCATCTCATGACATAGGGGTTTATGTTCAGGCTGGTGAGTTTTTCTGTAATACCCGAGTGGGGAATGGTGTTGAAAGTCTTGGTGAGGTCAAGGTAGGCTGTGTGAACCACCTTTCCTTCATCTATGGCCTTGGTAATTGTCTCGAAGAAGTCAGCCAGGTTTAGTAGGCATGATCTGCCCTTAACAAAATTTATTTAACATTAAATTTTGTTAAATTTATTTAACATTTGTTGACTGGGAAAATCCAACTAGTACAGAGCCTATTTTCAGCAGAGGCCTGGGGAGAATTACTCCAGATGCATGTGTTTGGAGTGTGGGAGGAAAGCAGAGTACCCAGAAGAAAGTCACATGAATGCAGGGAGGACAGCAGACTCTGCACAGAAGGCACTCCAACCAAGAATCGAGCCAAAGAACCTCTTGCTGTGAGGCAACAACATCAACCACTGCACCACTGCACTGCTCAATTCATGTGGAAACCAAAGTATGTGTAGCACTGGAGGAATGCATAGACTTTCTATTCCTGTGGACACCAAAGTATGTGACACGACATTCAGATGTATTGCTATTTCTTTGAAATGGTCATATGACAAATTTAATGCTCTTTATTAGATGCATCACATTACTAGTCTGTATTTCTGTATTATTTCTTATTTTTCTGTATTTTTATAACTTATTTAAAAATGTCATATTATATTTTTACATGGATAACTTGTTTTTCAAATGAGATAATTGCTGCATTGGTTTTATAACTCCTAAAGAAAGCTAAAATTGAAGGTGAAATATCCGTCAATGGAATGTCAATATATCTGTATTACATGATTCCCTCTGAACTTTTATAGCAACCATTAGTGAAATAGACTAAGTAGAAATGTACATTAATTAAGAATGTTATTCTAGACAGAGCTGGTAAATGACTTGCTCTTCTGAGACCTTTCCTACAAGCAGACATGTCAGCTGGCCTACAAAACCTTTAATTATCTGTGATCTACAATTCTCACTAGGAAAGGAAGAAGTCCAGTGCTCCTAAACTGACTTGCATTAGCTATAACTGTATTTTCAGTATCTGTGGGCTACAATTCACACTTAAGAAGATAGCATTACCAAGCTACAAAACACATTTGATTGACTATAATAGCATTTTCAGTTAGTAGCTTAATTATTTAGGAAAATAGTGACGGTATTGCTATAATATTAAAAGGAATAGGAATCAACTTGTGATGAGGAAATCAAAATATCCAGATGCATTGTTTAACTAGCATAGCAATCAAGAGGAAGAAATAATACACTGTAGCAAGTTATTTCTGTACCCGTTAATGTTAGCTTACTGCAATTGTTCAAATCTGTTGTGCCTTTTTATTGGCACTCTTACAAAAATAACATCCTGTCCATTGCTTAAGTACTGTTACTCTAGCAGGCATTTCTTGGAGAGTAAACATTTATTCTTTCATGTGTGTTAATAAATATAACAAGGCTAAACTAAATAGTTCATTCTTTACTGCAATGCTTATGTGCATTTTAAGGTTAGGTAGTTTGATATCAATATGTCAAAATGATGCACTTGATCTGCTCCATGTCCCACAAATAGTATATTATATAAGCAGAAATGTACAGTTATTTATACATTTAACCTAAGATAGGCATGTGTACCACACAAACACTTCAGCTAGATCCATTGTGTAATGCATAGATATGGGGTGGTTCATATTCAGTTGCACAAATGCATTAAGGAATTTGGGGATGAGACCAGACAGGTGAAGCTAAGCCATGATTCACAGAGGCCAGTAACATGTCCTAAATGAAGTTATGTAAATGAGCTGATAATGGGATGGTAATGAGAAGTAAATTAAATGTTCTTATGCTAATTAAGGCTGTTTTACACCTATTGTAATTCATAGTCAGTGTTTCCCTGATATCCTCCACTTGTAGATGCAGTATAAAAAGGGAAAACTTGTAAAAGTATCATAATTGCAGTCAGCGAAAGTGCTATCTGTTGTGGCAAACTTTGCTATTTCTAGGTCAGAGATAGTTATATTGGCCATGCTAAAACAACTTGTACCTAGTGGCACTCACCCACCAAAAAGTCAAAAATAGAGGCAAAGGATTACTCATTATAACTTTGATAATTAGGAAATCATTTATAGGTTTTGAGTGGACAAGGATATTATACGGCTCTTAGTGGGCATGCTTGACCCTGTAGGGACACTGGAGGAATGCATGGACTTTCTATTCCTGTGGACTCTAACGTATGTGTAGCATGCTTAACCCATGTTGGGGCACTGGAGGAATGCATGGACTTCCTATTCTTGTGAACACCAAATTATGTGTAGCTGTCACTATAGTTGCTGTGAGGACCTTCCAGAAATAGTCTGGGAGCACCTTGTGATCTCACAGGTTTCTGCTTCGATGATACTAAAGGAGTTCTTAGATGCACTCTTGGCTCATGTGGATCAGTGCATCTATTTCCTGGTACCATCTCAGGACCAGGATTGGACCATGTGTGCCTTTTAAGGGATGACACATTTCCCTGAAGTACTCGGTGTGATACATTGCACCCATGTCACAATTACGGCCCCTGTTGGTCTACAGGATGAGCAGTACTGCAATAGGAGGGTCTTCCATTCTATCAATTGCCAGGTAGTTTGTGAATCATGGGAGTGCATCACAAATATCTCTGCCCAGCATCTTGGCAGTGCACATGATTCACATATCTAGCATATTAGTTCATTTTACCACCTCTTCCTGTATGCTGGGATATCCAGTGTTCATCTTGTTGGTAAGTGGAATGTTGTTTTTTTTTAGTATGTAGATATTAATGTTAAAGGTAATGTCTGTATTGTATATTAATATGTATATTATTTTTGTCTTCCTTCTCCTTTCTCTCTGTCTGTCTGTCTCTCTATTTTTTTTTTTCTAAGGGGGTGCTGGACATCCACTGGAGCCATGATGACTCCAGTGACTAAACCATCTGGAGCTATTTAGAAGTATAACACATCCTTATCCTGAACCCATATTGTAGTTTAGAGTGTGTTTGTCCTCCTGAAGAGCTGTTTCAGGTGCCTGGACAAGTCTGGTTGTGCCCTTCAGTATGACCCAACTTCTATGTGTAGGATGTTCACTGCTTGCTGCATTCTACATAAGATAGTTATGCACCACTCTGGCGATGAAGTGATCCATGCTGTTACTGCAGCTCCCAATTCTAGTCCCACAATGACCAATGATGACCAGCTGACAGCAGTAGTAAGGGAATCCATGTGACATGCTCATGCATAGCATGTGGCTGCACAGGCTAAGTAGTGGGATCTAGTTCAGGACTATCGACCAATACATCCAGATTAGTGTTTCCATTTTTTTTAAGTAGAGTATAATTGACACATGCAGTGATGCATGGGGTATGCTGTGTGTGCATGGTCTACTGTCACTGTCCATCTGCATTTTCTTATCAAAAATATTTTTTTATTACTAGCTGTTTGCTTGAGTGCTCAGTGAAACATTTTCAGTGATGCTGAAAGGCATCAAGTCAATAAATAAGCCAACATTTCAATGTGCTGTATTTAGAATCTGTTTTTATTATTTATTTAGTATTCAATACAAACAGGTATTGTCAGCAGTGAAAATGTAACTTTCTTTTTCAGTTTATCTGTAAAAAATTATGTTGCACTGCACATCACATGTCTTTCTTGTTATCATGTAAAATACTAAAGAGGTCAGAATGTGTCCTCAATTGTGCAGTGATAAGGTATGTATGTTCTTAACATAAGTACTAAAAATCCCCTCATCCGCACAACACAATTGCATTTAATGCCAAATGTACAACATTGCAAGTTCAGAATATGGTGAAAGTAATAGCTGGAAAGGGTATAACTTTGCATATATGTTCACCCACACCACCACCACAAACATACTAATAAAGAAATGTTATGTTTCAGTAGCTCTAGATTAAAGAAGTCCTACACATCTCCTACTGATAAGCCTTGGGATGACACAACAGATCTGGATGATGGGCTACCATGAAAACTGCTAGTGGAGTTGGTGCAATGGTCTGATCCTTAGGAGAAAGGTGATCTTCCTTTCAGTGACTTAGACCTGGCATGTGAGGTTCTGCTATGTGTAAATGACCATTGACATGACCTGTGAGAAATGTGTTGTGATTCCTCACTGTGAGTGCTGAAATTACTGTCTTGAGAACCAGTGATACTTTCATGTGATCTTCCTCCATGTGTCCAGACTATCCCAATCCCCTTCTTCTGGTTAAACTGAGTCCAAATTGACTGGTGTGTCCAAACCAGTGCACAAATGGATACTGCAACTGATGCCTGATGTGACACCACGTTACACAGCAGTGAAACCATGGCATTATCCCTTCTCTATGACAAATCAAAATACTGCCTACAGTCATCACGTATACCCTGTAGTTCTCTAGATATTTCTAGCTGACTCTCTCTTGCGCTAGTTTGAGCCATATGTCACTGCAAATTCCTTATAATTTCTGCATCTGGCACCTCTTTGTAATGTTGTCACTGTAGGCAAAGTGGCCTCAGACTGCCTGCCGTAATCCTGGAACTGTTCTTCCTGTAGAGACACTGGTGTAGAAGTGCATGTTTGCTCCAGGTGTAGATGCAAGAGTGAAATATCAGTCTGTGTGTGACTTTGTGATGCAGTGTCACTTTCTGTGAGGTGACCGAGCCTGCCATTACACTGGGAGATTGCCTGCCACTTCCCTCAGGATGCCTAATAAATGCAGCTACGTTATCATCATTATAATCAACAACACCCATTCTACTAATGACTTCATCCATATTTATTGGATCATTAGAACTGTTTGTTTTTGATGCTGAGTCTATAAAAGAAATCAGCACAACCCATTAATAGCAGTGCAACAGCATACAGTATAGCATGCTTACAAGGGAGTGGGTGGAACACTTACCATAAAGTCTGCCTCCATTTTCATTATCTGCTGATGTACAAGGCTGACCTAATAACAAGAAACTGTCATATGTCCAATTGTAGCACCTTTAAACATTTAAAAGGTGTAAATCAACCTTCAGTGGCAGATCAATTCAAATCCTGCCACAGACTTTGGTCTGATGGAAGTGTCCTGGCCACCTCTAATTATTCCTGATGCACCGTCTTCTGTATGATAGTTATCTCCATGAATGAACAGTAAGAATTCTTCATCTGGTGTTAACTTAATATGATATGGAGGACCCCCCCCCCCCAAGTGGTTCTGGAAATTGCATTCTACCAGGTCTTGCTTCTACAACATCTTACCATATTATTTGCCCTTTTCTAGCACGGTGCAAGAAATCTCCAACTGTATTGATTTCAACAAATATTTGGCTCCGCAATTTGCTTCTCTTGGCTTGTCTGGGCCCCCTGTACCAAACAGCAGTTTGCCATATGTCCTATGTGCTGGCATGATACATGATTTTCCTCATGGCTAAAGTTATCATATCCATGCCTGGATCCCTTATTCTCCAGCTGTACTACATGGGAAAAAATAAATAAGTGAAAGGGCTACTGTCACACACTTGCCACAGTCCTGTCTGCATGATTAGTTATAGTGTACCCATTGGTCTGCTGTTCCTGTCACCAACACAGCTACAGAAACAGTCTAATACTTGTTATTTCAAAGAGCACAACTTTAGATGTTTCAATATAAAAATGCAATGCTTTCTGCCATTGGAAGGTACAGTCCTCACTAGCATTAGTAAAACAACACTTTCGCTACACATCTGTATGTCTGTCTTATGACAGTAAACATTGTCAAGTTCAATAAATTGGTCCAAATTGCATGGACAATAACAGTGATATATTGTTCGGATATTATATTTGCATTGTGCAGAAGCATGTCAAACAATTTACAAGTAGTTCTCCATAATAAAACATTAATTTAATGTAAAAGCATAAAAGAAATGTCTTCCAAAATAATATACTAATATAAAACATAAGAAACAGTAAATATTCAAGTAGTTGAATGGGAATGTGTTACAGATAGGCAGGAAAACATGTATTATTGACTGATTATTTTGTGCTAAAGGGAATGCTATATCAGTCATGTAATATGCTATTCAATGCAATAGGATTTCCAAATCACACTTTAAAAGAAAAAAAAAAACAATAATGTTAAGTGTAAGTATTTTAATTCACTGACACTGTCTATAATGTAGCACATAAATTATTTGTTCATTATAAGATAAGGTAAGTACCAATCTGATTCTACTACCTATACTTCAATGATGAAAGTGCCTAATTACATTTATGATTCTCTGAGACAAAGTTGTTCTTTTCATCAATGACAAATTATACAGTATCTTGGAGACTCAGTGGTTCTTACAGCTTAACAAGTTCCAGCAACAGTATGGATGTCACCATGAGGATATAATTTTCTTTGTTAATTTTGCATGGTAAGGAGAAGTATATTTAATTGGGAACAACTCAGCACAATACCTCTTTTTTGAGTTTGCTGCTGCTACCATAAGTGATATGAACCATGCAATTGGTATATTTAGGTGAGACAGAGGGTATTGAAATGAGCAGCACACTTAAATGAGACCCCTCACACACACATACATACACACATACACACACACACACACACACACACACACACACACACACACACACACACACACACACACACACACACACACACACACACACACACACACACACGCACACACGCACACAAACACACACTTACACACTGGCAGACAGCTACAGCTTGCAAACTTTGAAAAAAGACATTGACAACATGCTAGCTGCAGTTAAGCATTTATGATCACTTATAGACAAATATTGTAAACTGCAAACCTGTAAAAGTGTTATTTATTGACTGCATTTTGATGCATTTGTTTAAACAAAATCACTATCCTAGTGCTTTCCTAGTTGAAAGTAGAAAAAACTTTGCTTGTGAGAGACCAGGTAGATTACTTATCTGTCCAGATGCTCCTTCCAGGTTTAGTTGTCATTTTACTTTTTTTTGTTATGATATACAACTACCTCTAAAATTAATATTTTCTCAGATAGTTCCATGCTGTATATATAGCAGATTGCATATAATGACAGCTTGTAAACATCCCAGTTAAATATAAAACTGTCATTAGGGACATGGGCTGGGATTCAATAAAGCCAAATCTCCATGTAAGAATAGTGTAGCAGCTACTTCCTACTTCCTACTTCCATCCCTCCTATATGGTGCCGCCATCCTCACTAATATACACTCTTCACTAAAAAACAAACTTGATATATGCTACAATAAGATTGCTAGATTTGCAACAAATGCTAGATCCTCATCCCATCACCGTTCCTCACTGCAACAACTAAACTGGCTTGAACTTCCACTCTATCTCAGCTACCTCCACTTAATCACTGCACATAAAATAATATATAAACCAACCGCTTGTCCAGCTCTCTCCTCTATATTAACTCTGTACCATCCAAACAGACACCTTAGATCTGAAAACAAAATTCTACTTAAAGTCAATAAACCTCAACTTCCAGCTGGCCAAATGCTTTACTCCTTCACTACCTCCAAACTTTGGAATAACCTCCCAACCTCAATAACCTCCATCTCATACCCTGCTCTCTTTAAAAAGTCCCTTAGACAACACCTCTCTACCTGCTGGTTATGCCCATGCCAAAAATAACTCTTCTTCGCTTCTCACTACTTCCACTCTCTGGGGGTAAGGTATGCACTCTCAGCAGGTCTGCAGCCATACATATGACTCTTACTACACTACCTAGACAGACCACTCTCTGGGGCTACAGGTATGCACTCTTAGCAGGTCTGCAGCCATACCTATGACTGTTACTACACTGCCTACACAGACCACTCTCTGGGGCTACATGTATGCACTCTTAGCAGGTCTGCAGCCATACCTATGACTGTTACTACACTGCCTACACAGACCACTCTCTGGGGCTACAGGTATGCACTCTTAGCAGGTCTGTAGCCATACCTATGACTATTACTACACTGCCTAGACAGACCACTCTCTGGGGCTACAGGTATGCACTCTTAGCAGGTCTGCAGCCATACCTATGACTGTTACTACACTGCCTACACAGATTTAAATGCACATAAATAATTGTATACAATGTTACTGTTTTTTCTGCCTCCCAACCAGTAATGTCTATGGCATCTATATGACCAAAAGTACATGTTAATATCATCGATGGACTACCATAAAACTGCAATGGAATTGCTAAAAAATTGTAAATAGTGTTACATTTTTGATATTTGTATTTTAGATATTTGTATTTCTGTAATGTTGACTTTTATGTGAAGCTTTTCTCCTCGGGCCTCCACTGAAAATGGGCTCACCTAGGCTCAGTGGACTTTCCTGGTAAACAAATGCAATAAATAAATAAATAAAATAGCTTCTGCATGGAATATGGCTGCCGAGTGATCCAGTAAACAAGGCTGGGGGTGTGCACAAGCCTGCTAGCACTATTCTGACATGGACACTACTAAATAATGCTAATTACCTCATTTGCTGGTGAAAACCATGCAAATGAGGTGAATTAATGATTCAGTAAGAAGGCAGGCATCCGTGTCAAAGCAGTGTCTGCTGCAGAAATGTATTCGGTTACTAACCGTGTACATTTCTTCAAAAATCAAAATGGAGGCATGGCAGCTGAAAGTAAAGCATGTATTATGACAATTAGGCATACCAATGGCCAGAAATATGACCATTGGCATGGAAAACAGTTTCAAAATGATAAAAATCAAAGTTTTTTTTTTTTTTTGGTCAATTCCGGTCATTTAAGTGTAGCACAGCAGCAGGTAAACGAGATTGTGCAGAAAATAAAAAAAAAAATGTAAAAAGACAATTTTATGTGAAATATAAATTTTGTCTTATAGTGGGTAGCATACAGAACCAAAACAATAACAGGTAACACTAGTAGCTAAGGAGATAGGCTCCAGTGTAGTGGTGTAACAAGGGACTAAGGCAGATGAGTATGGAAATGAGCAAAATGAGAAACCGTGTCCATCTGCACCTAACCGTGTAGGAGCTATAATGCCAGGAGAAGCAGCTGACATGAAAAGGGGCATGTCATGTTTGGTGTAAGTACATTGGAACTCTGCGACTTCTATTTGCACTCAGCTAAGCACAGCTAAGCAAGGGTGTGTGTCTGAGCTAGTTCAAGAAATACTGAACATGTTCGTGTCCCTGGGAGGATCCTTTCTACTCAATACTGTTTACTATAGCTATAGTGGTTTGCAAGGTGCACTGTGGGGCTTAAAGACAACAGAAATAATCAAAAATAAAAAAACACGAACTATCAGAAATGATTACATTTGAGCAGTGGATTTGCATGGCATGCCTTGGGGCTTAGAAGGGGTGGAAATGGGAAGAAACAACAATGGGAAATAGCAGAATAAAGGCACTCAAGTACAAATAATATAGCTGACAGGTGGAATGTATCATAGTCAGCCAGTCACACAGGCAGCATTTGCAGAACACCAGTATAAACTATGCAAACACCTTTCAGTCTGTTTTTTCCCACAAACTCTGCACCATTGGAGTACACACTTGGGGGAATTTTAACTGACAAAATGTTATGGGCTGCTGTCGCTTTGATACATCAGTATGTGCTAGATGCTGAGGGTAGTGAGGAGGAGAATGCTAACAACTGTCCCAGACGGAGGAAGAGGAGAAGAGTGTTCAGACCCAGAGTAACCTACTAGGGGCTACATGATCTGGAGATACTAGAGTGTTACAGGGTGGACAGGAACTTACTTCAGCAACTCAGCGAGTTGTGCTGGCCTTACCTCAGGCCAAGAGCCAACAGAGGGGACCCCATCCCAGTTGAAACCAAGGTCTGTGTAGCCTTAAGAATACTACCAACAGGTACCTTCCAAAGACATACTGGGGACATCAAGAGGGGCTCACAGGCATCTGAATCCGGGGTACTCCACCAGTTCCTGGATGTCATCTGAACAAAAGCTGGTGAGCACATATATTTCCCCAGCACCCTTGAGGAGAGTACCAGCAATATGCATCTCTTCCACCATGTAGCAGCCTATCCAGAGGTACTAGGTGCCATAGACTGCATACACATCCACATCAAGGCATCACCCAGTGAAGAGCGTAGAGTCTATGTCAACCACATGGGCTATCACTCCATCAACTGCCAGATCATGTGCAATGCCCAGGGCATAATCATGAATGTGTGTGCTGGCAGCCCTGGTAGTTATCACAACTCCCACATCTGGCATGCCTCACAGCTAGACCAGGCATTTGCAAGGGGGGACATCCCATATGGCCATCTGATGGGAGAAGCTGGCTATGCAATGGAGCTGTGGATGATGACACCCATCAGAAATGCACAAGCAAACACACACACACACACACACACACACACACACACACACACGCGCACACGCACACACACACACACACACACACACACACACACACACACACACACACACACACACACACACACACACACACACACACACACACACACACTGAAGAATGCCATAATGAGGCACACAGACAAACCAGAAACTTTATAGAGCATGTGTTTGGGATGCTGATATCGCAGCTCTGCTGCCTTGACATATCTGGTGAAGCCCTGCAGTCATCTCCAGCCATATGTGCACACATGTTCATAGTGTGTAGCATGCTACACAATATGATCCTGCAAAAGCAGCTGCGGCAGGAACATCACAGGGAAGGGCCACACAGTCCTCCACCATTGCCAAGGCCATCATAGGCACAGGGGGACTTGGAGGAGGAAACCCCTGTGCCTGCTACTGTAGGCAGACAGAAGCATGCCCAGTATGCCCAGGCCTTGGCAAAGAGGTAACACATCACACACACACTGACACTGTAGGGACCCAGGGACTGACACCTCTCTCTGATTTCCGGACTCCACACAGTTTTATTTAACACAAATTGTTAAGTGCTTTCATCAGTCAAAGTTGACTTCATAAGAACAATTGCAGCCTGAGAGAAACAACCCCATAGTCCTTGAATGAGAATTTTAGATATGGAAGAGTGAGAGTGAGCTTTGTAGCAGTCAGTTTGTGATGTCTATTTGTTGAAAAGGATGTTCCCAAATGCTTTTCTACTTAATACAATAGGATGACTCCATGTTTTAATTTTTTTAACCGTGCCTCAAATGGTTTATTTTGATCCAAGGACTATGGGATTGTTTCTCTCAGGCTGTAATTGTTCTGATGAAGTCAACTTGGATTGATGAAAGTGATTAACAATTTTTGTTAAGTAAAACTGTGAGGAGTCCGGAAACCCTGGTTGTGCGTTTTTTGGTTTATTTGTTCTTCTTTTTGCACCATTGCACCACTTTTTGGGGTACCTCTCTCTGACTTGCATACACAGTAAAATGGATGCCACACCTGTCACACTACCTGTAACTTACCATGTATAGGCTGAGTACTGTGTGCATCTGACAAGAGTCAGTCCTCAAGCACCATCCTCACAACCGCCGCAAGCACAAGGTAAGTCAGTCTTCGTAATAAATTAATGGAGTAATACATTGTAGTAGCATAGCAATGGTATCACTGCATGCATGCAAGGGAATGAGGTGGCCTACCAGGATAGCAGCAGACAATTGACAGCTATTTTGGACAACAGGAAATGTCTGCCCAATACTGGCTTCCCCAGAGAATGCAGTAGTCCCCTAGGTGACAAATCTCACTGCAGTATATGTGGGGGCTAACAAACTGGGGTGTCATAGGTCACATTAATGGATGTCAATGTTGGGGTCCCATATTCACCCCTCAGCCTCACCCAACAAGTCAGCCATATAAAACCATAAAGGATTGTCTGACAAAGGCCCACAAATGGGGACAATGATGAAATATGCCCATACAGACTTACACAGTGATATCACAGCAGGTCTTGCAGTTTCAGTAAGGCTCTGAAGGGTAAGAAGTCTGAAACCCAAATGTCTGCCATTACAATCTAACCTGTAGTCTTCAGTGATATGCCTGTAGTCTGCAAGACAGGAACAATACTATGCTAAATGAAATAAAAATGTAAAGGGAACATCAGCACAGTCTGTGCAAATGTGGGCAGTTGACAGGTGTGCCCACCACACACCCATGTTCACATAGAAATGCAGCAACAATAATGTTGCTAGGGTATTAGCAGCAGAGCACACATTCCCAGGGCTACCCAAATCTACCTGATCACTTGTTGCATGCCCACAATCCTACACTAAGGCACTGTATGAGCACATCCACTCGTACATGAACCGTGCCATCCCCAATAGAACCAAGACACTCTCCTCCAAAAAAAGGAAGCCAATCTGGTGGTCCCTTGCTATAAACAAACTTTACAACAAAAGGATGAAACTGTTGCAGAAAAGAAGAAAATCCCAGGATGCAAAAAACTCCCTTACCAGCCTCAGTAAGAAGCTGAGATCCCTCATAAAATCCTCCAAAGCTAGTTACAAAAATAAAATTGCCGAAGATTCCAAAGACAACTACAAGGCATTCTATAGCTATGTCAAGACTCTAAATGGCAATGCTCAGATCTGTTCTGAGCTACAACAGAATAACATTAAATATACTGATCCCAAGGATATTGCCAATATCATTGCAGATCGATTCAGTGCAAACTTCACCCCACTCTCACCCCATAAAGGGCCTATCTCAATACTGAAAGATTGCCAAATTCCAGTAATAACGGCCACACAGGTAAAAAAACGCACTCTCCAAAGCTAAGAATACAGCATCCATGTGACCAGATGACATCCCAGGCTGTGTACTACATGAACTACAAAATGAACTGGCACCTCACCTAAGTGTCATGTTTAATCATAGCCTCACCTCAGGCTTCGTGCCCACTGAGTGGTGCACAGCTACAGTTATCCCACTTCACCTTGGATCCTGGGAACTACCACCCCATCAGTCTGAACAGCCTGATCTGCAAGACCATGAAATGTATTATCATGTAACTTATAAACAAAGACATTGTCAACTGTCAAACTCTGGACTCCACGCAGTTTGGGTTCGTGAAGGGCCGATCTTGTCTTCTGAACCTGATTGACTACTTCAAATCAGTCTCCAGAGCTGTAGACAAGGGTAAGGTGGTCCACACAACCTATCTGGACCTAGCCAAGGCCTTCAACACCATCTCCTACTCTAGAATCATAGATAAACTTACTAAGCTGGGCATTAATCCCTACGTCACTTGATTGGTTGCCAACTGGCTTCCCGACAGAACCCAGACTGTAAAAGTAGTTGACTCCAAATCCAGCTCCAGACAAGTGACAGGTGGAGTACCTCAGGGTTCAGTCCTGGGACCGCTCTTGTTTGGCATCTACTTTTCTGAAGTACAGGCCAACACTAAGGGACTCTGGCTAACAAATTTTACAGATGACTGCAAACCGGGAGCCATGTGAAATGCCCAAATGACGTGGATATTCTACAAAAGGGTTTTACAGAAACAGATGCTTGGTGCCAGAGCCATGGGCTTAAGCTCAATGCCAAGAAATGTATAGTTATCCCCTTTGGAAAAAAACATGTACCAGTGAATTACCACATATGTGGCAATACACTAAACACTGAAAGTGTGATAAAAGACTTAGGGACACAGGTGGACAGTGGTCTCACCTTTGATAACCACATCGCCGCAACAGTCAGGAAATCCTTCTATGTGGCACATCTCATCACTAAGGGCTTTTCATCCAGAAAAAAGGAGATCATTGTCCCACTGTACTCATCCCTCATTAGACCCATTATAGAATACAATGCCTCATTTGATATGTACCTCTCAAGACATCTGCAACAACTGGAAAGCCCGCAGAAATACCTCACTAAAAAAACACAGGCCTAAAGCAGATGCCCTTTGTTGACTGTCTAAAAAAACTCCCCCTATACTCCGTCACATATCATCTACTCAGAGGTGATCTCTGCTTAACATACAAGACCATGTCAAACCCAGAGCTGTTGGACATGCTACACTTAAAGAAATCCAAATCCCTCAGAGACACATGCTCCAGGGATCTAAACCTTGTAATCACAATGAACAAAACATGCTGGAGGGATAGGCTCCTGACCCAGAGACTCCCCAGACTCTGAAATAGACTGCCCATACATGTCAAGCAGAGTGCCTCTTTGGCCTTCTTCAAAAGGAACCTTGATGATTGGATGGGAGATAAGAAATTCACCCCTGGGATCATGTCAGTCACCCTGCTAGACAGGGGTCCTGGGAAGTAAATACTGTGGGAAGAAATAGCCAGGGAATTGTTATGGATGCTAGGGCTGATAGCCTAGTACCAACCTATGAACCTATGAACAATATGCAAGGATCAATTAGCTATGTATATGTATGGTCACTACTGTCAACATGTGGCCTGCGCTTACTCTTGGCTGTCGTGTCTTAATGGCCTAGGTAGAGTACTGTGGTTGACAGTGTCCATGTTCCAAGAACTGCAGTAAAAACTATTCTGCATGTCAAATACAACTACAGTAGGAGGAGTTGTACACACTGTCCAGACATCGATATCTGTTACTGCAGGAAAGCTGGACAGGTTAGGGACAGGGGACCACACAGATGGACAGTACACTACTCAGAGTAACCTACACATTGCCTAGCATACCCCTGAACTGTACAGACTTTTTGCAGAATGTCCAAAGGTTTGCATTATATTTATGATTTCTTTATCATGAAATTGTGGTTTTCTGACAAATCACTGGCAAATTACAAAATACTAAAGTCACAAAATAATGACAGATTGTAGTTTCAGACTTCACACCCTTTAGAAAAATGCATGTTATTGCAAAACCTGTTATTGTATCACCTCTCTAAGGACTCTGTAAGGCCAGTAGTTAACAATGGTCCCTATATGTAGACCTTTGTCCCCTAATTACTTATGGCTTTGTCCATATGTCTGACTCTAAAAAGTCAGGAAGTATGGTGCCTAGTAGGACAGCAGGTACCTGAAGGTCAGTGAACTGCCAGGTTATAAAGGGCTGCCAATTTACTGTGTCAGCACTGACAACATGGCACTGGCCAACAGCCATACCCCTGGAGTGACAGGTTGTCACGTAAGGAGTGCAAGTATGCCTTGTATATCTGTTCTGCTTGTCCTAACACTGCATTTGCCTGCCAACTATTTGCAAAACAAGAAAAGGTCAAGTCAAGACAGCAAAAACAAACAGTGGGGAAGCAGATATCATACCCATAAGAGAAAGCTAACAAATACCAATCTGGTCTCCCAACTGTCTATGCATTGCAGAACAGTATTAACACCCTGTCCCCATGTGTGGCCTTTGTCTGACTGTCACATATGGGGTTGTCCAGATGTCAGTCTGCGATGGTTTGACAGCTAGGCCATCATGTAGCAGCCTCATAAAGACATATAATAACACAAAGTGTCTGAGCACCACAGCAAATGTAGTGGTGCAATGATGGACAACCTGCTAAACAGGCACATTAAGAGGTGTGAAGTGCACAACCTCGTGTGTGATGTGATGGCATTTACCCTGCTCACATGAGAATTACATATACATAACAGCAGCCACTGTGGGCAAGGCCTATGACTGGACTACAGAAGGACAAAGGGGCACACATAAGGGTATGGGTTACCACTGGCCAGACAAATGGAGAATGTGCACACCAGAACAAATTGTGCAGTAACATAGGTGCCATGCAGTGTATGGAGTCAGCAAACATCACCTCCAAATACACAACACACACCCATGCAAGTGGAGGTCCACAACAAAACAAAAACCCAAACGAAGGACACCTCAGAGGCAAAAACACATGAGAACTTCACAAACCTATGCACCACAGACCATGCAGATCCACACACCAGGGTCTTGCAAACACTAGGGCCTTACCCCAAATTCCAAAAACCTACCCTACACAGATAGGCTAACAGTACTGTCTCTCCACTCCATTTCATACAGACTCTGCTGAAGTGACCCCTGTCTGGCATACAAAGCAATCCAGACACTGCCTTGATGGGACTGTTGCACATCTGGAAGTCAAAGCCCACTCGATCAACCTGTGGGCACAACATCAACCTGGTCTGTGATTTTAGTATGGCTTGTTGGTGTTACAGATATGTGTCCCACACACTCCCCCATCTGTTGAATACACTCCCTATCCACATCAAATCAAGTGCCTCAATACCTCTAGTGATGTGCTCCCTGTATAAGTGCATGGGAAACACAAAATACAGTACTGTGATTACACCTGTGTCCCTGCTGGACAGGGGCTGTGTGCTGACATGTCTTAACATGGGCTACACTCTCATCTCCATCAGTTATAATGGCTTCAGGGCCAACACCCTACTAACATCATATCAGCCTATCAACCTATACACAACTGTCTGTCAGTGGTTCACCACATTACTCTGTACTGCTCTGCCACTGACATACCTGGAAGTCACAGTGCTATGTGGAATATACTACACATATAATGGACATTTCAGGACAGTAGAATGTACTCCGTACTCACACCCATACCTCTGAACCTCTGACTGCAAGACATCTGGGCAAGGTCATAAATAAAAGTGGGACAAAGGCCCAATGATAGGCACATGTTGTAAATATTGTTCTTACAAACTGAGAAAGTTCGTAGAATAACAGGTTTTGCATGAGCTGCAATTGTCTGAAGGTTATGAAGTCTAAAACACTAATGTCCATCGTTATTTTGTAATGTTAGTCTTTAGCCATTTGCAACTAACTTGCCGTAAAAACACAAGTTTATGTAGACTGTATGACACATCTAGACAAACATCTGGACACTCTGCAAAAACTGTACAGTTGAGAGGTCACACCATGCCACACCAGGATATGACTGTTCAGGTAAGGAGAATACCACACAAGCAGGAGATCCCCAGCCAGTATATCACCAAGTTGCTGGACTGTTTCCACAGCTTCATCAGTCAACTGGATGTAACCACACCTCTCAACTGTCCATTTTGGGCAAGAATGTCTATAGTTGGGCTCATAATATGGTCTGTGCATCATACATTTTGTATTTTTCTGGTAAAGCACTGTGATGATCTGAGGATGTCTGTCACTAGGTAATGTCACAATACATTCCAGTGTCAGATGTCAGATATGTCAGAAAATGTCTGCTAAAACAAAACCTGTACTCTAGCACCTTCCTGTTTACTTTTTGAGAGGTATGGCTGTAGCACACAAAACACCAGACCGAGTACAAATGTCTTTGGAATGGAGTCCCACTCTTACTATAGAAGGTCATACTGGGCATGATCCTACACTTAGAGAATCACAGCCCATGTCAGAAACCACATTGGACTATATAACTGTATTGTGCATATATGTCTTTGCCTACAGACAGCTATGTACACCTTAACTGTCTGTACACACACCCATCAGGCAGGATTACTCTCAGCTTACTGTAGGTGGGCCTTATGGGATATATCTGCATCTGTTCTGTGTGATACACAGACATATATATGGGCAACATATAATATGTCAAGCATACATACACATAGATGTAGGCAAGAGAAAGACAGACAGTGATAGAGAGAGAGAGAGAGACAGGGAAACAGACACAGAGAGTGAGTCATACACAGGGATACCCTGAATGGCATAGAGTGATGTCCTGCTGCGGACAGTGGCATACTATTCATAACCAGTCACATTTGCCAGCATGAAGATGAGCTCCATTGTGTAATAGTACTGAGGTGGGGGTTGTAATATCACATCACCTGTCATTGTGATTGTGTGTGTGTGTGTGTGTGTGTGTGTGTGTGTGTGTGTGTGTGTGTGTGTGTGTGTGTGTGTGTGTGTGTGTGTGTGTGTGTGTGTCTGTAGGTTTAAGTATTAAGAGGCCATTCCCACTCAGTTCACTTCCCATCACCCTACTTCACAAGATCTGTTGATGTCATTCACCTTAGAGGTACAACTGGACACCTATCAGCCCTATAAGCTCTGTAGTGTGTGGGATAAGTGTGTAACACTATAGTACAAATAACTAAATAGGTAGGGGTTCCAATCTCAGTCCTGGCAAGTGTGTGTGTGTGTGTGTGTGTGTGTGTGTGTGTGTGTGTGTGTGTGTGTGTGTGTGTGTTTGTGAATGTTTGTTTGTAGATGAAACAGTTTTAGGCCAGTACACTTCCCAGTGCCCTAATTTAGCAGTCCTGATGATGTAATTAAGCTCCATGGCACATGCAATAACTATGTAACAGTATAGTACAAATAATTAAATAGGCAGAGGTTATATTCTCAGTTCTGGCAATTGTGTTTGTGTGTGTATGAGTGTTTGTAAGTGTGTATGTTTGTAGGTTGAAGTATTTTAGGACTTTTCCACCCACAACACTTTCCAGTGCCCTACTTTAGCAGTCCTGCTGATGTCATTCTCCTTATAAGTACCTTTGTACAACCCTCAGTTCTATAAGCTCTGTGGCATGTGAAATAACAATGTAACAGTATAGTACAGATAACTAGATAGGTAGGGGGTATATTCTCAGTTCTGACAAATGTGTGTGTGTGTACAAGTGTTTATAAGTATGTATATTTGTAGGATGAAGTATTTTGAGGTCTTTCCCACCAACAATACTTTCCAGTCCTCTGCTTTAGCAGTCCTGCTGATGTCATTCACCTTAGAGGTACCTTTGGACATTTGTCAGACCTATAAGCTCATAGTGCATGTGATGAATGCATAACATTCAAATACAAATACCTAGATAGGTAGGGGTTCTAATCCCAGTCATGACAAAGGCAAATGTGGGTGTGTGTTTGTTTGTTAGTAGGTGAAACAGTTTTAGGCCATTCGCAAACACTACACTTCCTAGCTGGTCCTGTAAGCTCTGTAGCACATGTG
The DNA here is from genome assembly GCF_019279795.1 of Protopterus annectens. Classification (NCBI taxonomy): domain Eukaryota; kingdom Metazoa; phylum Chordata; order Ceratodontiformes; family Protopteridae; genus Protopterus; species Protopterus annectens. The sequence continues at coordinate 798,321,981 of NC_056729.1, forward strand.
ATAACTGCATAACACCATAATACACATAAGTGGAATGATAGGGGGTTGAATCATAATACTGGCAAATATAAGTGTGCGTTTGTGTGTTAGTAGGTAAAACAATTTTATGCCATTCTCAACCACTACACTTCCTAGTGCCCTACTTTAGCAGTCCTGCTGATGTCATTCCCCTTAGAAGTATCTTTGGACAGCCCTCAGACCTTTAAGCTCTGTGGTGCATGTGATAAAGAAGTAACAGTATGGTACAAATAAGTAGATAGGCACGGGTTCTACACTCAGTTCTGGCAAATGTGTGTGTGTATGTGTGTGTGTGTGTGTGTGTGTGTGTGTGTGTGTGTGTGTGTGTGTGTGTGTGTGTGTGTGCGTGTGCATGTGTGAAGGTGTTTGAAAGTGTGTAAGTTTGTAGAGTAAAATATTTCATTCTCCTTCCCACCCAGTACTTTTCCCATTGCAATACTTTACAAGGGCTCTTGATGTAATTCACCTTAGACATACCTTGGGACACTGTTAAATCCAATAAACTCCGTGGTGCATATGATAACTGCTTAACACTATAGTACACATAACTAGATAGGTAGGGGTTCTAAACTCAGTACAGGAAACTGTGTTTGTGTGTGAGAATCATATTTTCCCTGTGTTTGGGTGAGAATCATATCATCTGGGGGTGTGGGTTATACCTTTTTGAGGTGTGTACAACCCAGTATACTTCCTATTGCCCTACTTTACAAGGCCTGCTGATGTCTTTCACCTTAGAAGTACCTGTATAAATTTGTCAGCCCTCCAAGCTCTGTGGCGTGTGCAATAACTGCTTAATACTATAGTACAAAAAATTAGATAAGTAGGGGTTCTAATCTCAATACTGACAAATATAGTAGTGTGTGTGAAGCATATCCCATGTGGCTGTATTTGTGTAGGTTATACTATTTTAAGGCCTGTTGACCCCCTATCCATAGCATTAGTTTAAAGAGCCTGTTACTGGCATCTGCCTCACATGTACCATGTAGCACTATACAGCCCATACCAGTCATCTGTACAGATGTTCATAGAATATCCAGATGTTTGCAACCTGTATGTGGTCTATGTCCCCTAACAATGAGCATTTCTGTGATATCATTGCCAAATATGTAACCGTTACCATAGTGACATATATGCAAGCATCAGACATTGAACCTGACTGACACATCATACTGATACAATGTCTTTCACTCTATCACTTGTCCAGGTTTGTAAGATTAGTAGATGAGATCAGTTGCTATTTCTGGTGGGTTACTCCACCATCCATGAAGACATTCGCAAGATTACTTGTAAGAGGTTGTGTGTTATGTCCCAGGCATACAATCTACCTGGAGCATATCATGTGTACATAGCACTATAGTACATACAAGTGGATACGTAGGGTTACTAATATGTCTATTGGCAACTGTGTATGTGTGTCTGTATGCACATCCCCTGTGGCTGTCTTTACTGTGTGTATGTGATGGCTATGCCATTTTGTGTTCTTCTTCCACCCTGTGAACTTCCCAATTGCCAGCTTAGTTTCAGCCCATACAGATGGCATCCACCTTAAAAGCACAGTTACACCATTTCTAACACAAAGCCACAGTGGTGCATGCACTGGTCATATCACTGTGTATTGTACATAAATAGATGGGTAGGTCATCTACTCTGAGAAGTGTCAACTCCACGTGCATGGGTGTTTCAATGCATGTCCCCATGCAGCAGTGTGAGTTTGTGTGTCAGATGACTCTACCATGTTAGGGGCCTCTGTACCCACTATTGGCAATCCTAAAAGCCCTTGCAATTGTCACCCACTTGAACAGTAGTGGCAGACACTGCAACACTACATTACATCTGTTCTATTTGTGTCATGTAGCTAGCGCTATCGTTCGTAAGACTGTGCTGGTGGAGGCTGTGCTGAGCCCTTCAACAGCTGCCCCATGTACAGAACTATGACTCTGTGTGCACTACCAGCATGAGAGGCCTGCATGCATATGAGTTAGCAGACACACATGTTGGCGACTGTCAGGTCAGACTAACACAAGCTGATCTGTGTCAGGAATATATACCCCAAACCTGTCATACACAGTACCAGGCATGCCCTCATCAACTGCATGAAGGTTGAGTGGATTTGACAGAAATGGCAGGGACAACAGGTGCTGATAGGTGAATCTGTTGCAGTTAAAGTAATGGCTAAGCTTGTGAGGGACCTAGTGTCAGTACTCAAGTAACCTTCTCTCTGTGTGAGCATGTGGTACTACAGAACACCCAGGTGACATGTATGAAGGCTAGCTGGTTGTGTCAAGGGTATGTATGCAAAGTCACATTCTCTTCCCTGATTGTCCCACACACAGTGTTGCATGGAAACACACCTGGTAAACATGCACATATACAGCTGTACCTTGGCTATGAAAAGATCACTGTATTTCCACTCCAGCATACTCACCATTGCTACTGTCAGCAGGCCCATAGCCTGCAGACACACAGACACCTGGAACACAAACAAAATACAGTATGTGACACTACAGTCAGTCAGCAGTACTAACAGCAATAATTCATCATGACTAAAAAGGTACATACAGTTCAAAAAGACTGAAATCATCTAGACAACCTACAGAAACTTTTAATGTAAGTAATAAAGATTTAAATGGCTCAAATTTCCTTTTAGAAGAACTAAAAAAACATTAAAAACCAATCCAAAGTGCTATACAAAACTTTTCAGAACAGTTTGCAGACTTTAGTAAATCTTTAAAAAAAATAATTTATAGTATTTTTACTATTGAAAAAAAATCTTAGCTTTGGAGGTTAAAACAGACTTATTGGAAAAAGTGACTAAATCTAGAAGAGAAAAAACTCAGATTTACAAAAAAAAATAAAATGGATGAAGTTTACCTGAATCTTATGACAATAAAACTTGTTATCTGTGACTAAAAAAATATTTTTGAAAACACTGTTAATTGTGAAGCTTCTTAAAATCCAAGATTCTTCCACACCAAGGTTAATTTATACTAAGTTACTAAACTTTCAACACTTTCCAGATCCTAGAAACTGCTACAAAAAAAAAACAATTCATATGGAAGTCTCACAAACTTTCATTTTTTTCTTCCTTCCAGCCAGATCAAATTCATTTAAAAGCTTTCCTGACACTGTATCTTAATATCTACTGTTAAAGAACTACAATAGGTTTGATCTCTTTTCTTTTTAATCTGACAGTATTTGTGTGTTATGATTTGTGTAATTCTGGTGTGACATATATATATTACCTTAAGAACTTGTCATGTAATTACATTTGGACATGATTTGTGAGGTGTGTGTGTGTGGACAGGATATATATGTGTTATTTGTGTGGATTAATATAAGCATTTAAATTCCTGTACTTTTTTTTTTCTCTCTCATATGCACATATGTAAAATGTATGTATATAGATAATTTTACTACACACTACAAGCTTTGAGTTCTGTTGATTTTGTGTGATTTGGATTTGAAACATTCCATCCTGATGCTCTGCATGAACATGCGCACACCTACAGTCTCTGATGTTTTCTCTTCATAAATGAGGTTGCTTTTAAATGCATGACTCCAAAGCAAGCTGCTACTTTCATAAAGCAGAGTGATCTCCAAACAAGCTGCTTTCTTCATAAAAGCAGAGTGAAAATGGAAACTTTAGTAGTATTACTCGGACTTTATGTTATATTGGGCTTCTTTGAGTTGATGACTTGCTTGAATACTTAAAGACTGTTTTTTTTTTTTATTTTTCTTCTTCTATTATTCTAGGTGCTATCATTCGTGGTCCAGATTTAGACTTCTTTCTAATTTAAATATATTGTGGACTTTACTACAGAACCCAGATTCTTTTCGATCACTCAAGAGAATTTCAAAAAAATTGAACATAAAACCCAATATCAAAAAAAAAAAATGTTTAAATAGTGGACCTAAAATATAACAATAAAAAAAATGTTGCAAACAAGCTTCAGAAATTCAGAAATCCTAAAATGAAATGGAAAATAATCATCAGACATCAGACATACATACAATGGGCTGCATGTAAAACAAGATTAAGGTTTAGATATTTTATTAGCTGCTGCTTCAAAAAGTTTTTTTAAACTTTAGATTTGAAAAAGAAAGAAATAAAATTCAGAAAATTTTCTTCATTGGAAAATCTTAGTCTGATTTAAGAATAAAATTTTTAGAAAAATTAGAAAGATTTGTCAGAAAGATTTCAAAATGCTTCACAAAAAAATACAAATGACCTTGCTTACTTCAAATTCAGAGTGGGCCCAGGTTCCATCTAAATTGTTAGTTCTAAAAGTTATTATTGTGATTTATATTCCAAATACAAATATTATATTATAATCTTATATTTAATATAACAGAATTATATATTACTGATGAAGAGATTATTCTTTTTTTCACCTAGGTTTACACTGAGTTATTTTAATTCTAATTAAGATAGTATAAAAACTCTTCCTCACTCTTTTTCCTTTTTAGACTCTTATGATAATCAGCAAAGAAATCTCCAGATTCAATAGATAATCTTAAATTGGGTAAATCTCGGGACCTGATGGTTTTTACTCCAGAATTTTTTTTTTCAAATTGGTTTCCCTTTCTTTTTCTATTTAAAGTTTAATTATATATAATTATTAATAATGATATCTCAGATATTTGGAACACATCATCCAAAAAATCTTCTAAAAAAAAATATAAATAAATAATAAGAAGTAATTTATAGACCATTTTCTTTAATTAACTTATTAATTAATTTTCATCTATTCTTTACCCTCAATTATCTCGTCAGATCAATCAGGGTTTATGTCGATAATACTCTATCTTTAGAGACTATACTTCATCTCATTAGAAAAAATCCAAACCCTATATATTTTTGATTATAGATATGCAAAAATGCCTTGACAGAGTATATGGAACTTTCTCTATTACACTATTTGTTATGTTTTATTATATATTATTCTTTTAAAAATTTTTAAAGTTTTATACAAAAAATATTTACTAGAGACTATATATTAATGTCAATTTTTTTCTCGATAAAGATCACTACTAAGGAAAGACAGGGGTGTCCATTGTCCCCTTTCCCTTTTTTCAACATTTACTTACTTTGCTATTGTTTATTTTTCATAATACTTTTCATATAAACATTCTAGAATTTCAATTCCTAAATTCATTTCTCTGCTTTTTATTTTTGATTTTAATAATCTTTTTTTTCAAACTCCATTATCTGATAGAAAAATAATGAATTTTTTTGTTTCCAGACGATCATTTTCAGTTTACTTATAATATAAAATATTTAGGAATCAATTTAGAACACAATAAATCTTCTTTCCTTTCAATATAATAAAAATAAATTATGGAACTCTCTATATGATATGGACAGATGGTAAATTTCCTATTCTAGATTGGCATTTTCAAGGACAAAGGGAGTTTGGGGTTTACCCTATCTTTATCTCTATTTTTTGATTGTCTCATCAAAAACTTCTTACTATCTCTAAATTCAATAACACTTCTTTTCCAAAATCCTCTTTTATGGATAAAATATGGTATAATTATGTCATTAATAATTTAAATCTGATAAAATGCTCTCAAACTCATATAAATTAATTAATTCTTTAATGATGGAAAAATGGATATCAAAAATCCACGTTGGCGTGGGAATTTGCTATTCGGAAGTCCAAAAAAAAATTAAAAGAAAGGTTGTAAAAAAAGTTCTATATATTTTTTATATTAAATTTGTTATATATATATATATATATTTTTTTTTTCTCTTCTATATAATAATTAATAAAAAAATTTTTGAGAAAAAAAATAAAAAGGTACATACACCTCGATGTGTACCCATAACTATTGCCAGCAGACAGCACCTAACACAGCATTGCATTACTATACTGTATTATATTCACCCTGTCCATCAGCCCCATATGAGCATGTCCCTGCATCAATGGTATGGATAACAGGGATGTGGCACAAGTATCATCACATGCACATGGTGTGTTGTGGGATTTCCAGAGGCCTAGGCTGGGCTATATGGTTGACATCATGTGAGTGTGTGTGTGTCTGGAGGGGTGTTGTTCAACTGGGCCGTGCAGAGGAGCTTTGCATGAATGGTGGTGAACAGCCTGTGATAGAGATGTGTGAGTGTTTGTATACACACAATCAAGCCCTGTGGATGCCCGACACAGGGTTATGTTGAACAGTCATGGATCGTACATGGCAGGATGTATTGTTCACTGTCTCCTGCCAGGGACACAGGAACTGGGTCTGCCAGGAGTCTCACTGGCACCACCAGACCCAAGGACAGATGCAGTACTACTCCCCAAAGGTGACTCCTGTCTGCTGGACCCACGTCCCTGACAGCACTGGCCAGGAACACGTGCCTATGGCCTCCTCCGGTGTGGTGCGGACGGCACCCTCCCTTCGGTAGTGGTTGTAGTACTGCAACTACAGGACTATGGAAGTGCACATCCACGTGGGCTCACAGCTGATCTAGCTGTTGACCTACATCCACCTGGCCTATGCCCTACTGCCACCACATAATCAACCACAGACATTGCATGTTCGAGCAGTGACTATGCCTCACCACACCGTCTATACACGATATTGGCAAAATGACGTATGGCATCACAAATGCCGTGAAGGTCATCACGCATAGCTGGAAGTGCTGCATTCATGACCTTGAGTATCTGTCTAGTGTTGCAGTCCGCATGCACCTGTGCCTCCATTACAAACCATAACATGCATTTGGTGACACCTGCTGTGACCCTTGCAACAGGTGCTTAATGGGCAACAGTCCTCCATCGAGCACCTCTGTCCATCTGCCTGTGTATGACCTCACCTGTTCTCTGGCTATGGCTAATGTCTACACTCACACTTGCCATAGTCACCACATTAGCCTGTTCCATGCCACCACCCTCCAGCTGTCCATTTTCTGTGGCTGCTAGGGACTGGGTATGTGTTGGCATACTGACTGTGGGTGAGGACATTGTGGGTGAAAGTGGGATACCAACCAATGGCACAGATTCAGCCCCTGACAACCAACCTGTGGCTCACTATGGCCAGTATCATCATGAGAGTCCGCTAAGACACTGACATCAGGTTGTAAGGGGGAGAGACACCAACCCCCATGTTCACCTGTGAGGGGAAGACAACATATGTAAATTAATATACTGCAGTATAATGTTTGCTGATACACACACACACACACACACACACACACACACACACACACACACACACACACACACACACACACACACACACACACACACACACACACACACACTCCTAGTAAAGTCTGGCACAGCTTTGTAACCTCCACCACAGAGGTTTACCCTACGTTGTGTGAGATGATTTTGTCCTATCAGGTATTGCTGAGTTACTACAGCTGTGTAGAGGCTCATGTAGTATTGTGTTGTAGGCTTGGACACTACTGCTAGTTCTAACTGATGGGATGGTTGCTGTAAAGCTACTTATACTTGCTCTGAGGAGATATACAGTCAGTTTTGGAAAGTGTTATTTGTTTGACACTGACGGGGGGGGGCAGGGGAGGTGGTGACCTCAACAGTGATGGTTATGTGACCAGATCTTACCAAGGAGGATGACACTGTAGGAGTGCTACAGTGGCTACTCATGTTGGTTAGGACCAGGTACAGGATATTTCCACCTGTTGTAGGAGTGTTGATCAACTGATTTAATGCATTGGCATTGACAAAACCAAGGAATCTCTGTGCATTCATGCTCAGGTACAATATGTCATGCACACTATGGCTGGGTAGTTTAAGTCACACAGGAGAAGGGTAGATAGCTGAATCTTGACAGATTCAAGCAAGTCCAGATAGGTGTAGTGGGTGTCCAGAGTCATGGTTGGGGTCTGTAGCTAGCTTTGATTTCAGTAGGTGTTTTGTCAACAGTTAACTGCACTTGGGATGTCTCCCGTGCCTCATAATGTTTGGCCAGCCTGTGTATATGTATGATAATGTTTAAAACTTCACCTCCTGTGGCTTTGCAGCCCTCCAGTTGGGGTCTAAATGTATGGTACAATGAGTTACCTGGCAAGGTTAGTGTGCTCTCCCTAGCTGTAAATCAGGTGTCAGTGACTCCGCAAATGTCAGCATTCTCCAGGAGGAAGTATGCTTGCAATGGCATTAGTTTCATGCTAAAACTCCTATCTCCTGTTAGAGCAAGACATCTGACCATAGGCACACATCAGTTGTGGGCAAAGGCTGGAAATTAGTTACACTTTATAAATCTTGCTGTAGCACCCTTAATTGCTAGCAAAAATGGTTTTGCATTCACAGGAATACTCCACAGGATATGACATCTGACATTCAAGCGTATGCTATTATGCTATGACTTCAGTCTTTACTGGGTTGCCAGTGATTTGCCAGACAATACACAACTGTCTGAGGAATTGAATACAAATATGACGCAAACATGTGGTCAGTGTGCAAAACTCTGGACAGTTGAAAAGATTGAGCTCAGTGTATGACATAAAGTTCAACACACACTTCTGAGCCAGTTGTTTACTATGCCCATACCCTATATAAGTCTCTTACATTTGTAAGACAAGCATATGTATCATAGTAGCATTCACAGGTGACATATGAATATTTACAACATTCCAGATAGCTGGCCTAGCAGTGTCACAGTCAGTATTATATACCAAACTCTCCAGTGGAAGTCATACATCAGCTGACCTGTACTGGGGTGACTTAGAGGCCAGGGTTGTGATCCATGTTACTGCAGACAGGGCCAGCAGGAATGGCCATAGCTGCTGGACAGCAACATGTGAGTCCAGCAAGTCTTGTTGAGACCTAGTGTTTAACTTCGTATTTCACATTATTGCATACCTCCTTTTGCATTCCATTGCATGCTTAATAGATTGCCATACCTGTTATAGCTCTGAAGAGTTTTCTCAGAATAATGCAGCAGCTCTCAGTGTTCTTTTCCCGTCTGTTAAATGACTGCAGTCATACCTCTCCACTGTCCAGATTTCTATACACTGTCCAGATGGGTGGCTCATATTTTTGGTCTATTCCCCATAACAGTCATGGGATTTGTGTAGTCACAGTCTGTCTTTGTGTAGACGGGTTCAGACCTGTTTTGCATAGGCAGCAAATTGCCTTTTGTAGGTAATGTTCATGAGCATGTGATGGCCTGTACAACAATCGGTGTCTCCCACTTGCTACTTGCATCCAGAGCAGCTGTGTTGTCTTTCCATTAGCCAAAGCCATAGCAACACAGTGCTATAATTAAGTCCTTCATGTGGGCCTTACCAGTTTTCCTTGCCATTGAGGAGGACATTATGGAAGTCGTGGGAGCTACAGCTTCACAGAAGATTGGTGGAAATACCTCTCAGAACAAGAAATGTGGAGGCAGCATAACAAAATGAGGGACAAAGTTCCATAATTAGGTACAAATTGTAAGGAAGTATTGCTGTTACATACATAGAACATTGTTACATTAACAGGATTTGTCTGGACATGCATTTTCTGCGTGACTTGACATCTAGCAGTGATATGTCTATGACATATGACTCAACTGTCCAGATGTCCACAGAGGTTTGCCTCTTATGTTTGGTCTGTTCCTCAAAAATTTTTTTATTGTGAGAAATCAGTAGGGTAATGTGAGGACTGAAGTCAGTAAATGTTGACATCCATTTGTGTTTCAGACATCATATCCTTCAGAGATGTTATGTTACAACAAACTGTGTAACACCAGCCACTGTTTCAGTTTGTAACACTATTATGTGAGATATGTCCCTCCTTTTGGACCCCTGTCCTCCAAGTATGTTAGGCTTTGTCCATATGTCTTGCAGTAAGAGGTTCAGAGGTATGGTATATTGGTTTACCTTAGAAAGGTTGAAAATCATCCTGACGAACAACCCTTTGTGCGAACTAAAATGACGAAAACCGTCATTCGGAACTGCAACGAAGTTTGAAAATCAGCAAATTTAAAAGCAGATTCGCTGATTTTTGAACTACAATTTCAAATACATATCATAATGCAGGGGGGCAAGCCCCCTGCACTCCCCCATGTGAGGGGCTGTGCCCCCACACCCCCCTACTTTCTTATTCTAACTCCGAGGTCGCACTACAGTGGGGAAAGCGTCCACTTCCCAATCCACACTATAGTGCACTCCGCACCCAAAATGCCAAATCTGCAATGAGCGAATGTCAATGTGCATTCATTCATTGCACATTCGATGTATTTTTTTTCGATTATCCAAAAACTTGAAAACATACTTCCCCACAACTGTCTTTCGACAATGTGCTTTTCAAGCTTTCAAAGGTAAACTGGTATATCATTATTTAGTGACATCACTCCTGATATCATCCCAGGGACTTAGCAGAATCTCGCAGCTGGTATGCGGCAGTGGCCATACATATGGTCCCACACTCTGGACATTGTGGAAATCTGTACAGCTGAGAGTTATGTATGTCTGGCCATTGTTACAGACTGTCAAGATTGTGTAGCAGTGTGGTGCTTAAATGTTTGTTGGGCTGATTAAGGAGAGTGGCAGATGTGAGGGTTATAGATCCTTTTCTATCTGACTGTGCATGCTGCTACAGTTGTTGGTGGTCAATCAGGTGTATATGTGTGTAGGGGTAAACTGAGAAATCTCCTGTAACTCTTCAGGATTCCCAGTAGACTGTGACTTAGGGTAGTATATGTCAGTGTAGTGCGTGACTGGCAATCAAGGTATGCTTGTTCAAACAGTGTATTATACTCTAGAGTTCAGTTAGAATACTGGTATGTTCTCTGACTGTGGTGCAAATGATTGTGGGTGGAAAATTTCTCACCAATGTCTGAATTTCCCTACAGTTACATACCTATAGTGCATGATATATTTGCAAATGCATGAGTAATTCCCCAGAGCTGATTTTGGATAGTGCCGTGTTGGTCTGACTGTAGTTCAGAAGTTGTTGGGTGAAATGGTTGGCAGCTCTCAGTGTTTTTTCCTTTTGTTACATGAATGCAGTCATACCTCTCCACTATCCAGATTTCTATATACTGCCCATATGCATGGCTTATATTTTTAGTCTGTTCCCCATAGCAGTTGTGAGTTTCTGACAAATCACTGGGGTGATGTGAGGACTGACACCAGTAAATGATGACAATCATTTGTGCTTCAAACCTGAAATCTATCTGAAAATGTATGTTAAAACAAACCATGATACTCTAGCTGACTTCTACGCTTATAACAGCCATATTTCAAATATGTCACTATTGTTTGCCCTTTATCCCCCCACTTTGCCAGGCTTTTGCAGATGTCTTGCAGTAAGAGGTTTAGTATATGTGTGTGTGTGTGTGTGTGTGTGTGTGTGTGTGTGTGTGTGTGTGTGTGTGTGTGTGTGTGTGTGTGTGTGTATATATATATATATATATATATATATATATATATATATATATATATATATATATATATATATATATATATATATATATATATATATATATATATATATATATATATATATATATATATATATATACCTCTCTGATACACACACACACACACAAGGTCCTGGATATATGTATAAAGTATATATATATATATATATATATATATATATATATATATATATATTTTATATATATATATATATATATATATATATATATATATATACATATATATATATATATATATATATATATATATATATATATATGTGCTAAAGATGTCTATTTTCCCTTATGTTAAATGACTGTAGTGTATGATATGTTAGTAAAAGGATTACAACTTCCCACAGCTGGTATAGCAGTATGATGCTGTAGTTCAAGACTTGGTAATGATGATTTTTTCCATTAGTGGTACATGATCATAATATATGATGATATATTAGTAAAAACATAACAAAACCCCACAGCTCAGATGGTGTAATTTTTCATTGCTGTGAGTTTAGTGCACGATGTCCTGGGTTCGAGACTTGGCAGGCCTGATTATTTGATTGCTGGGCAGAACAAGAGCTGATGGAGAAAGAGTGATTAAAGCACTTTTAAGCAGTTGTTAGTGGGTTTACACGTTGCACGGTTTTGCACGAACCTAAACGAAGCTAACAAACGGTTAAGTCCTCTTAGCTTCTCTTAACGGTGCTTATTCCTATTTACACCCACACTAATTTTAAATAAAGAAGAGAAAAAAAGAGTGATAGGAAAATGGTAAAATGGGGGCAAGCAGAGGGTAAAACATTAAGAAAACCAGCTAGGGATAGTTTCATAGGTTGGTACTAGGCTATCAGCCCTAGGGCCTATACAAGACTAGCCATAACAATTCCCCTGGCTATTTCTTCCCACACTATTTACTTTTCTGGACCCCTGTCTGGAAGGGCAACTGACATGTTCCCCGGGATGAATTTCCTTTCTCCCATCCAATCGTCAAGGTTCCTTTTGAAGAGGGCCAAAGAGGTGCTCTGCTTGACATGTATGGGCAGTCTATTCCAGAGTCTGGGGAGTCTCTGGATCAGGAACCTATACCTCCAGCATGTTTTGTTTATTGTGATGGCAGAGTTTAGATTCCTGGAGCATGTGGCTCTGAGGGATTGAGATTTCTTTAAGTGTAGCATGTCCAACAGCTCTGGGTTTGATATGGCCTTGTATGTTAAGCTGAGATTGCCTCGGAATAGACAATATGTGACAGAGTATAGCTGGAGTTTTTTAAGGTGGTCAGCGTAGGGCATCTGCTTTAGGCCTGTGATTCTTTTAGTGAGGTATTTCTCCGGCCTTTCCAGTTGTTGCAGATGTCTTGAGAGGTACATACCAAATGGGGCATTGTATTCTATAATGGGTCTAATGAGGGATGAGTACAGTGGGACAATGACTTCCTTTTTTCTGGATGAAAAGCCCTTAGTGATGAGGTGTGTCACATAGAAGGATTTCCTGACTGTTATTGCGATGTAGTTATTGAAGGTGAGACCACTGTCCACCTTTGTCCCTAAGTCTCTTATCACACTTTCAGTGTTTAGTGTACTGCCACCTATGTGGTAATTTACAGCTACATGTTTTTTTCCCAAAGGGGATAACTATACATTTATTGGCATTGAGCTTTAGCTGTTGAGCCCATTGCTCTGGCACCAAGCATCTGTTTCTGTAAGGGCCTTTTGTAGAGTATCCACATCATTTGGAGATTCAATAATGTCTCCCAGTTTGCAGTCATCTGCAAACTTTGTTAGCCAGAGTCCCTTAGTGTTGGCCTGTACTTCAGAGAAGTAGATGCCAGACAAGAGTGGACCCATGACTGAATCCTGAGGCACTCCACTTGTCACTTGTCTGGAGCTGGATTTAGAGTCAGCTACTTTTACAGTGTGGGTTCTGTCAGTAAGCCAGATGGCAGCCCATTGAGTGATGTAGGGATAAATGCCCAGCTTAGTAAGTCTATCTATGATTTCCCTTTGGGAAAAAAACATGTATCCATGAATTACCACATAGGTGGCAGTACACTAAACATCGAAAGTGTGATAAGAGACTTAGGGACACAGGTGGACAGTGGTCTCACCTTCAATAACCACATCGCCACAACAGTCAGGAAATCCTTCTATGTGGCACACCTCATCACTTAAGGCTTCTCATCCAGAATAAAGGAGGTCATTGTCCCATTGTACTCATACCTCATTCGACCCATTATAGAATATAACGCCCCATTTGGTATGTACCTCTCAAGACATCAGCAGCAACTAGAAAGGCCGCAGTAATACCTCACTAACAGAATAACAGGCCTAAAGCAAATGCCCTCTGCTGACCATCTTAAGAAACTTCAGCTATACTCTGTCGCATATCATCTACTCTGAGGCGATCTCTGCTTAACATACAAGGCCATATCAAACCCAGAGCTGTTGGACATGCTACACTTAAAGAAATCTCAATCCCTCAGAACCACACGCTCTAGGGACCTAAACTCTGTCATCACAATAAACAAAACATGCTGGGGGGATAGGTTCTTGACCCATTGACTCCCCAGACTCTGGAATAGACTGCCCATACATGTCAAGCAGAGCACCTCTTTGGCCCTCTTCAAAAGGAACCTTGATGATTGGATGGGAGAAAGGAAAATCCCCCCGGGGATCATGTCAGTCACCCTGATAGACAGGGGTCCAGGGAAGTAAATAGTGTGGGAAGAAATAGCTAGGGAATTGTTATAGCTAGGCTTGTATAGGCCCTACAGCTGATAGCCTAATACCAACCTATGTACCTTTGAAACTAAGTGTAGCAGAGTCTGGTGAGCTTTTCTAGTAAAGCTCTTAAATGTTTTATTTTACCACTTAAATAGAAGGTTTAGTTGCTAGCTCCACCCCCTCAGTTCAGAAATGATTAACCTTAAGTGACCTCTTCTATCTTATGTCTGAGTCCTTAATTGATCAGTTCTAATTTCTGCCTGACTCACAAGAGACAGAGCTGTGGTCTCTTTTGAAGTTTTAATATGCAGTTAAAAGCAGAATACAAGTAAAACACAAGGTAAAGAAAACAAATCACAGTATTCAAAATATAAAAAGTCTGTGACTGGTGTGGAAAGTTTGGAATTTACAGCCTCACACCCCACAGGGAGGGGTACTGGCAACATATATTTGTAGAGTAATTTGAGTGTTGATTGATTTATGTCACTGGAAAATTGGGCGAAATCAAGAGCTATGTATGGGGCAATGATTTTTTTCTGGACAGATGCCTCCATTTTTTTATTAAGGTGAGAGTGGGATGTTGGGGAAGGGCTGTAGGTATGTTTGCAGAGGTAGGCTGGGTAGGATAGGTTGCATTCTCAGACAGACAAGACACACAAGACAACAGACAGGAATGCTATATGACACATGAGGGGGGTAAACACCTTGGGTAGGGAAGGTGGTTGGGAATCAGAGGCACATGGATACAGTAGGACTGAGGTCCCCACCCATGGGCAGTCACCACTGCACCTTCACTGCCCCAAAGGTGGCTGTGCTGGGGGCTGGACAACAGAGGCAGCCTACCCCTTCAGGTGTACCAGGCGGCACTCCATCTGTTGCAGCCATCCATCCAACTCAAAGTGGATGACCCTGCGCACCATACCCCACAACTTGCAGCAGGTGATAGGCTCCTCTCCATGCCCATGCCCATGCCTGGGGGTGACGGGCCCAGTTCCTTGAGGTGGTTCCACCCAAAGGTTGTGCAGGACCAGCGGAGGAGAAAGTTCCAGGTTGGGTCACAGAAGTGCTGGGGCCCAGTGCCACGCCCAGATGAGGTGAGACAGGTGGATCCGCCATGATCTGCCTTTCCAAATGTGCCATGGTGTTGAGGTTATCCAAGATGGACTGGTTACTCATGGACAAAACATTTTAAAATCAGTTATAACAGCATGTATGGGTGTTCCATTTAACCCAAACCAACAGATCTGAAACAGCTGCATGGCAAACAGAACACATGCATATATGGAGCAACAGTAAGCATTGTAACAGCATGCCAGTTACATTGATGGCAACAGTCCATCAGCAATGGTATTTGAACAAGGTATGTTAATATGCAACCAATTAAATATATGAACAATAATAGAAGTCCCAACATTAAGTTTTGAGAAAAGCATACACATAGCATATGAATAATAATTAATGATGCAGATGAGGGGTTGAAGGGAGAGAAAAAGTCCATTAATGACTGTATAGACTTCTATTTCCCACAACAGTACTTCTAAATACTATACAGGTCTGCCCTCACTTTACATCTACCTATGGCCCATAGCTTCTGTAGCACATACATAACTGTCCAACTGTCAACGTGTAATGATATGGGGCAGACTGGGACAACTATGGCTACATTACTTGGGGGATTTGTACATATTAGGATTACATATCTGACAAAGAAGGGGTACCCTGCACTGATGTTGTGTGTGTCTACTGCCAGCATACTTCACCTGTATTCCTCTCCATGTTCAAGGTGATTGGCAGCAGTGACGACAAGTCATGACAGCATGACACTTGAGAGACATGTATCGGGAAGAGTTCATGGTGTATGTATGTACCTATCCTGCTGTCATTTGCAGGCATGGGGTTGGACAGTGGAACAGTTGTACGTGGTGTATTTGTAAACCCTTCATTAGGCTACTACAAACATTTCTTTACCTGTAAGCCCTGTGGAGAAAATATCTGTTACCACTATCTGACTGTTTCTACAGATATTCAAGATTTATTGAGTGTATATATGCACATATCTCAGTACAACTCCCTGGATTTGAACCATGTCTGGGAGTGCTAAAAGGAACAACAAGGATGCTTCTCATCACACTGAGCTACTGGGGAACTGATGTTTCGTGTTTGACTGATTTCTGCCTATTACTCTGTGGGTTAGACAGTCTGACCTTTTAATCCTGAGAGTCATGCATGACAGATAGTGTACTGTGTATTAATCCTTTGAAATAATACAATCTGGAAAGTAAAAGTTAACACAAGGCAATGTGTAGGGGACACACTATAATACATTAGACATTACTATTTAGGGTTCAGATCTTAGTGCATAACATATTTCATATTTCATTTCAATCTTGTTTTACAGCTCCATGATCTACTGTTTTGCATAATAGCTGGTTCTCAGAATAACCTCAGTAAATTCATGCTGTAAAAGCCATATTTGCTGTAAAGAACCTGTACACATTCTATTTCTACAACAACATACCAGAGTAAACATAACAGTTTGTGGTATGAGTCTTTATTTCACTTATATGCCACAGCGCTTTACTACTGCATATCCTGTAGATCAATATTAGTCTTGTAAATCTTTATTTATTCATTATACACAGAACACACTACATCTACTGGCAGTAAACAATGTATTCCTTCTTATTTATTTCACTATATACTGCAAGGTAGATCTGTACTCACAAGCCTGTCGGTGCAGCCTTGTCAGTCTTTCAGCATGGGCCTCGACATTGCTAGCCCTCACCACTGCAGCTGTCTGGAGAAAACAACCATTATGCATACCTGTCTATCACATACTCATCCTAGGATTTGGTAGAACTATGGATGAGATACTTACTAATTACTAGATGATTCCATGCTCATGCATCTTGGATCCTCTGGGCCAAGAGCTCCCCTTCCTCCTGTTTAGGTCAGCATAATGATGCCATACCTGCTCACCAGTTCAGGGGAGTCCAGTGGCACTGGTGAGGTCACATGCCAGATGGTCTCTCCACCTTGTACTGAGAGCCCTGATACTAGCCCTGCAGCAGTCTGTCATCATGGTTTTCTACAAGAAGCCCAGCCATGACCCTGGACTCCTGAATGCCCCAGCGCTGCACCCGAAAGTGCACTCCCTCTCCAATGTCAGACATGGTTTCTGCAAAGATCAGACTACAACAGGTTATGGCTGTATTCCAAACTATGCTGTTTAAATAAGGCCATATTTCTGCCCTTTGCCGTCATTGGACCATTTTGAAAGTGCTAAGTTCAGCTAAGCAGTGTGCAAGTCTGCTAAGCTGAGTTGAGCAGTGTTTAAAGGGGTAATTGCTGAGCACTGCTTAACAGTACGTAAATATGCTTAGCTGAGCTGACTGCTTCTTAGCCTTTACATCAAAGCATAGCTGAACACTGCTTTGCATTGCTCTGCTTTCATTTTAAGAAAATATCAGACATGTAGACTAATTGACATATTATTAAGTCTATATGATTTACTTTACATGACACCGCCCATGTGCTTTCATTACATTACTTTGGGGTGTGACTATACTGTTTGGGGCACTTGTATATACGTGGTTGATTTCACATGTTATATGCTCACACACTTCCATTTTGAACCAGCTACACTACCTTGGGTAACAAATATCAATTACTACATCATTTAACATAAAATCCATTTTAACAATGCTTTCCCATGTGAAAATAAAGTGCCTGTATTGGTACTCGAACCATGAACTGTTGCATGCAAAATTGGGACTCTCACCACTACGCTATCTCATCACTAAGAATTTTAGTTATACATTTATATTTATCTCCTATGGGATGTTTAAGCAATGCTGAGCAGAGGGCCATAATTTGCAAACCCACTCAGCTACGCTTAAACTTAACTTAGAACTAAAAAAAAATAATAAAAGCACTTTAATTACATGTATCAGTACTACTGGTAAACCATATTTGGTAATCTGTCATTCTATCAACTGTGTAAGTCTATATGGGTCACATCAGGACTGAAGTCACTACATAATGGCATAGTTTTGGAGTTTCAGACTTCTACTCCTTCCTTTTATGTTGTTATGTTAATACAATCCCTGTTACTCTATCAACCTTCTAAGTTTGTAAGGGCAATGATCTGTCCCTATTTGTCCCCCAATCATTTTAGGCTTTGGCCAGTATTTTGATCTATGAGGTTGAGACAAGTTAAAGGTGTTGTATGGCACTTTTGATTTGCAGGGTCTGTGTGCCTGTCATACACCCCCTGCATTGCTTACTATCTAAATAGCTGCTTTCAGTGTCCAAGGACACTGGCAGCAGTTAGAAAGTGCCGTATGGCACTTTGACAATGCAGGCGGTGTGTGACAGTACCTGTCACATACCCTCTGCATTGCTTACTATCTAAATAGCTGCTTTCAGTGTCTGCAAACACTGAAAACACTTAGAAAGTGCCATACAGCACTTTCAGAGTGCAGGAGGTGTGTTGGATGTGTGAGCACTACTAATAAAACATGACCCCTGCAATCAGTAGTGTTTGTGTTCACTTGGCCTTAGCAGTCGCATGCCTTCTTGAATATGTAAGGTGCACTGCTGTTAAGGCTGTGCAGAAACGTACACCATTCACTCCATGCAGGAATAGCACTATTCCTGCATGGACTTTATTGAATCCTGGAGTAGGTTTAAACATCCCAATTAAATCTAATACTGTTATTAGAGACTTGGTTTAAACATCCCTGTTAAATCTAACACTGTCATTACAGACTTGGTTTAAACATTCCAGTTAAATCTAACACTGTCATGACAGACTTGGTTATCTGTGTTTATCTAAGTTGTTGATAAACACTCCTTTGAGTACAACACAGAGGATTATGTTTGGCTCATTGATTGCAATCCACTTATTCTGTGTTTGAGACACAGATGTTAAGAAATTCACCTCGAGAGTAAAACTCAAGAGATGAATCCTGACATCCATGTCAAAAACCTATAACGGAAGCTTATGATCAATGAGCATTGACTAATGATTATAAGATCTTTATGAAAATAATACAAAAAACAGATTTGAAACTAAAATGGAAAATATTATGGAAGATAGCATACATAGTATAAAGGATAAAGGTTGTTAAGAATTATTAATAATACATACATTGTGGATGGTATTATGAACAGAAAAGAAGAAGCAAAAATCATGACAGAAGACCTTAATAAGGCATTTGACACAATTGGGTTTGAAATGTTATGGGAAATAATGAATTAATATAATTTAAGTGAAAAATTAAGTATGTCATTGTACAGTAATAATAAAGTAAAAATACCTGTAAATGGTTGGTTAAGCCAAGAGGTACATATGAAGAGTGGTGTAAGACAGGGATGTCCAATAAGTTGTATACTCTTTATGTTAATTATAAATATGATAGTATATGAAATAAATTACAGCATGAAGGAGGTGGGATATATAACACCTGTTGGGCTAAGAATTCCAGTTATGCTAAAATATGCAGATGACATTATAATAGTTGCAAAAATAAAATTTGGACAAAATAAGTAATTTACACAAATAAGTGTCTAGAGATAATAAGGAAGGCTTTATATAAAGAGAGAAGTAATGGTTTAAGTGATATAGTAAAGATTGCAGGTAAGATTGTGGGTATACATTTTAAAATGAATAAAATTTCTGTATTAGGTATACAATTTGGGAATAAAGATTTAAATAGAATTCAATTGAAAAAACAGTGGAGGAAAAAAACAAGCCTGTCTTTTCTGGAGAATATATATAAATTATCATTCAGAAAAAAAGGCTTATTTGATAACTTCAGTACTGATTAGTAAATACTAAAAGAAAAACCCAGCCAAGCTAGATTTTCCACTGTGTGATTCCTTAAAACCTCCCATATTAGAGGTAACATGGGATATATAAAAATGACCCCTTATGGACATTGGGTGTTTCAGCTATATGGCAGTTCTGAATGTCCATGACTTTTTTTCCTTTTTAAGTCTGATATGGACAAATTCAGGCCAATAAAGCCAAACCCCATTAGCTGTAGACATGCATGTTTCAGCCTTCTTATGGCTTCATCATCACAACATAACTGGACTGTTTGGCTAATGTTTGGAAACAGAGGGTTGTTGTACCCAGCTGATGTCCATAGGGTGTCTGCAAAATGTCCCAACCAACAAACTAAAATCACACAGTGAACAATCTAGCTTGGTTGGGTTTTCTTTTAGTTTTTACTGATTGTTTTTTATTTTCTCTGTGACTCATTGTTTTAAATTCAGTACTGATGGGAAAATAGCATACTTAGCAAGTGTATTTATGTTTCTAACAGTAATTGAAAAGGAATTATTGCAGTTTTTGTTTTTTAATTTATATGGGCGTCTAGATTAAGCCCAGGAAAAAATAGGAATTTTGTATGTAAATAAAGAAGAAGAAAGTTTAAGGCTAATTAACCCAGTGGTATACAATGCTTCATTAAGTTTGTACAATGTGTTAAAGTGGATATATGAAAAAATTGAGAGATTAGTAGTGAAATTGTTTGAATACAAGTATGTTAAATTTTGATGTATGGTAAAAGGAGTAAAATAGAAAAAGAGTTTATAAATGAGGAAATAAAACATTACCGAGAAAAAATATTTTTGTGGAAAATAACTGATGATACAGAAAAAGATAGAAAGG
This sequence comes from Protopterus annectens, assembly GCF_019279795.1. NCBI lineage: Eukaryota > Metazoa > Chordata > Ceratodontiformes > Protopteridae > Protopterus > Protopterus annectens. The sequence goes on from NC_056729.1 coordinate 798,342,777, forward strand.
TATGGTATAAGAATGCAATGCTAAAACATTACTATGTAAAAACCATGGGAAATCTAACAGATAAAAAAATAAAGCTATAAAAATAAGAAGCAAATGCAGTAATCAGAAAGTAGAAAGTCAAACATTTTTCAGGAGACTGGTAATAGATAAATTGCCAGTAAACGGAAATCTTCCATAAAGGCAGAAAAGTGATAGAATATGTTTACATTGTCAAGAAGAAGAAACTACAGACCATGGGCCGGATTCACGAAAGCTTGCACGGAGTCTAAGAGTAGTGTAAGACTCCATGCAGCCTTCGTGATCCAGGAACAGCCCAAAGTCCGTAAGAGACAAGCTAAACGGCTCTTACACGGAGTGGCGGATATAATCACCTCACTTGCAGCCGAATAGCATGCAAATGAGGATGATTAGCGATCCAGGAAGCCCAAAACAGCCCGTGTAAGAGCCGTTTTAGCTGCAGAAATGTACTCAGTTGACAACTGAGTACGTTTCTGCAAAAACTGCAATGGAGCCATGTCAGCTCCAAATAAAGGGTGCATATGTGTCAGGCAGCATGCCAGTGGCCAAATATGTGGCCATTGGCAAAGTAACCTGATGCAAATATAATAAAAATATAATTTTTTTTTCAGCAATTGCCGATGTTTAAACCCAGCGCAGCCCCGCGCAAACGGGCTGCGCTGTATAAAACATAAAAACGAAGGTTATAAACCCACAAATGTGGGTTTTATGCAATATATGGAATGTCAATGCAGGGACCAGCAGACCAAAACCAACATGGCCACCGTGTAGTGGTTGCTAAGGGGGGAAGCTGAGTCTAAGACATGTAACTAAGCATTAGTAGGCAATCTGATGCAAATGAGTGTAAGGATACTGAATTCCACTGTCACATAGCAAATGAGCACAGTCTGAGTAGTGTAAGAGTTACAGAAGGGGGAGGAACAGAGTAGGAGATAGGTGACATCACAGGGGGGAATGGTAGAAAGAAATGCAGTTCACTGGAGGTCAGAGTTACATGACAGATGTCAGACAGATATCATGGAGAGAGGTGTGCCACTAACTAAGCATGAGAAAGTCAAGAAATGGAAGGTGTACACTGTTGCCTACACCAAAGTTTCTTGCTGGATGTGTATGCATGTGCGCGCCATGAAGCACGTAAGGCAGTGTGTGCGCGTGTAAGGCAGACTGAGCATGTGGGAGCGTGTTGGGAGATGTTTAACACTGTTTGCGTGGCGCACGATTTTAATCCGAATAAGCAGATTCTGAACTGTGTAAGTATGTGTGCGCGCGTGTTAGCCACTGTGAGCGTGTTTCTGCTGGTTTACACATGGCTCCACCCTGAGGAAACAGAAAGGAAAAAGGAAGCAACAGATTTAGTAGGAAGCTAGCAGGGAATACTGCTGGAGCTAGCAGGTGAAAACAATTAGATGCAGGCAATTACACAGGTAGAATAGTAGCCCAGCCTAGCACTTAAAACACTGCAAACAGCAGTGCAGGATGTTTCTCTCAAGAGACACTGCAAGACAGGAGTTAAGTTATCAGAAGTGAAAACTGAAAAAGCTGAACTCAGAGCAGAAATGTTAGGGGCTGCCATAGCTGTCATAATGAGACATAGGCGACTTGCTGAGAGTGGTGACAATGCAGATGGTGCCAGACAACCCACAGTGAGGAGACGGAGAAGAGAGTACAGGCCCAGGGTCATCTACCACGGGTTACATGAGCTGGAGATAGTAGAGCGCTATAGACTGGACAAAGACCTCCTGCAGCAAATAGTGGAGCTGTGCAGGCCACGCCTCACACACAGAACCAACAGAGGGGAACCCATCCCTGTGGAAACCAAGGTATGTGTTGGCCTAAGAATACTAGCAACAGGTACCTTCCAGAGACCAACTGGTGATATGATGGGGATATCACAGGCATCAGCCTCCAGGGTACTGCACCAGTTCCTGGATGCCATGTCAGCACATGTCGGTGATCATGTATATTTCCCCAATGCCCGTGAGGTATTGGCCAGCAATATGCATCTCTTCCAGCAAATAACGGAATACCCTGAGGTAGTGGGTGCAATAGACTGCACGCACATATGCATCAAAGCACCAGCCGGTGAGCGGGGTAGGGCATACATCAACCGCAAGGGCTTCTCCTCCATCAACTGCCAGGTCATGTGTGATGCCCAAGGCATAATAATGAATGTGTGTGCTGGCTGTCCTGGGAGCTACCATGATTCTTACATCTGGCATTTGACGCAGCTGTACCAGACATTTGCTAATGGGGACATCCTGCATGGACACCTAGTGGGGGATGCAGGTTATGCACTGGAGCCGTGGCTGATGACACCCATCAGAAACGCACACACACCTGAACAGGAACGCCATAATGAGGCACACGCACAAACACGTAATGTAATAGAGCGTGTGTTTGGGCTGCTCAAGTCATGGTTCCGGTGTCTGGACACATCTGGTGGAGCCTTGCAGTACACACCAACTACAAGTACCCAAATTGTCATGGTATGTGCTATGCTACATAATATGATCTTGCAAAAACAGCTGCAGCAGGACCAGCATAGGGCCGGGCCAAACAGCCCCCCACCATTGCCAAGGCCATCACAGGCAGAGCGTGATTCAGAGGAAGAACAACCTGAGCCTGCCCCAGTAGGCAGAAGGAGGCGTGCCCTGTATGCACTGGCCTTGGCAAAGAGGCAACGCATAGCACATACACTGGCTCAGTAGGAACGCTGGGAATGATACCCCTCTCTGACTCACTCATATAGTAACAGGGATGCCTAACATGACACAACCTGCTCTCAAACATGTACAGGGAAGTGTGATATGCGCATCCGACAGAGGCAGCCCTGCAGCACCACCTGAGGCATGAATGCTATGTGTTAAGTAATGTAACACCATGTACTATATGCACACCTGAGGACCCTGACTAACATCCTACCCTCGCCAAGCATCATGCCACAACATGACAATGAGATGATCAAGTGCAATAATTGACTGAAGTATCGCAGTTAGTCAAAGGGGATCCAATGTGTGCCAGTCTGGGATGACATGCTGAGCATGACATGATGCACCACCTGCTAGGACTGGCGTGCACCTATCAGTGCAGGCCATATGGATACTGGCAAAGGCTGTTGTTACCCACAGTGTGCCCTGAATAGGTAAGGCTCAAAACACAAACCTATCTCCATAGGTATCAGAAGGGATAAGAATAAGATAAGGGATAAGTCGAAACAGCAAGATGCATGCAGTCTAAACTCACCCAGTATGGAGAATGTTGAAATCTGCACTGTAACAGAAAACTGAGTCAAGGCTCACAACAGCACCCTAACACTACCAGGTTACAACTCATACTGTGCTGTACAGCCTCAAAACATGGAACAAGCTACAAAAGGAGGGTGACTAGCAAGAATTGTCAAGGATAACCACACCCCCATGTTGGTACCACAACAAAAAGCAGCATGGACTAGCCATGGTCAAGTAACAGTGGCTAAAACTGCCCCCCAGTTTATAGCCTGCTACAGACTACTGTCCCAACACCAGGAACTGCATCTGGCCTATGCTGGAATACATGAATATATCAAGTCCTCCAAACCACATTATATTGGGTGACTGAAAATACCCAGACATAGACTGGGAGCATTATACTAGCTCCAACAGTGTAGGACAAAAGTTCATAGAATCCATAAACCAAAAGGCCCAGGAACAACGTACCACTCCCACAAGAGGGTAAGCATACTGGATGTGATAATCAGCAACATGGGTACTGGATGGCAAGATGAGAAGTGTATTGCTCACTGGTAAAACCAGACCATAGAGTAATCACACTGGATATACAAATCCTGACCACAGTCCCTGGCCAGAAAACCACAGTGGAAAACATGTGCTAAGCAATATTTGCACTCCTCCAAACTGATGTGGAATCCATTAAAGGTCCTGTGCAGGTGCAAAATATGGGCCACACCTCAGAACCTGTAATACAGCCATTCCATGAACACTGCCAGAATGCTTGGATTATGCAATCCTAAATTAAAACAAGACACAATGCCATACACGCAGGAATCTGGCATGGTGGACACCAGCCATAACCAAACCACGCAAGAGAATGAGGAAGCTACTACATGATAGAGCAAACATAAACAATGAAGTAATCACTGATCAGTAGTATGGCAATAAAATCTGTCCACACATACAATCCACTAAGGTCAGCCACAACAAGTTGAATCTGTGAATCCTGAGGCAATGTTACACCTGCCCCAAGTACACAGACAACCCCCAACTCCACCCAAGAAATACAAATATATGTGAGAGATGCAACCATCTATCCAAACTGGAGGCTGAGCTCCCTCAACTCAGTACTCCCAAAACTAGTCAGGAGGAGAAGGTAACCACACACACCACAAACACAGTCCCACATAGACCTATCACAACTGCAAACCAAACACATAAACACAGAAAAACTTTCCCGGTGGCCCGAATTACAAACACACCACACCAACAGAGGCCTCCAAAGCAGACACCCAATCAAACAACCTCAAAACATAGCACATGCAACACATAGTACACAAAGCTGGTGTGCCAAACAGTCACAGGCCAGAAGGAGAAACAACATGCCTGATACAGTTGTAATAGGTGACTCCAAAGTCAGACACACTGCTGTCCCGCACACCAGACTGAACAAGGGAAAGGGTACAGTAAGCTGCCTGTAGGCTGCCACAATACGCCATATAACAGAAGTATGCAGGTCACTCCAAAGCAAGTAGAAATATGATGCAGTCATAGTCCATGCTGGTGTGAATGACCTGAGATGTACCTCCATAGACTACATGAAAAGAGACATAGATGAGCTCTCTGATTATGTAGTCCAGGCCGGTATGACACTTACCGTTTGCAACATCCTACCCTTACCAAGAATAATGCCACAGTACAAACACAGAATGATCAGTCATAGCAAGTGGCACACTTACTGGTGTCATTCCAAGGGGATCCAATGTCTGTCTGCTTGGGATGTCATGCTTGACAAGCCACACAGCTGTTCTTGGGATGGCTTGCACCTGTTACCCCTGGGCGTCTGGATATCAGATAAGGCCTTTGCCACCTCCATAGAGCCTTTTGTAGGCAAGGCTGAAAAGACTGACCCACCACCCTAGAAAACATAAGTGGAAAGAAACATAAGGGTAATGCTGACCAATGCCAGATGTGTAAACCCCAATATGCATGCTCCCAAGGCCATCCCCAGTATGGAGAACATCGATGTCTGTGCAGTGACAGAAACCTGCTGCAAGCCTCCTGACTGCACACCAGCACTACCAGGTTATACCACGTATCATGTGTCATGGCCCCAAAACCTGGAACAAAACATAAAAGGAGGGTGAGTATCCATATTCAGCACAGACACCCATACGTCCAGGTAACTGACAATGCACAAGGCATTGGAGTCCACCCATGTGCAACTAACTGTAGGCAAGACTGCTGTACAGTCTGTAGCATGCTACAGACCACACTCTCAAACACAGGAACCCCACCCAGCCATCCTGAAGACACTGGACAGTATGAATGCCCCACCAAATACCAAACAAGGTACCAGAAATTACCACATAGGTGGTAAACCATTATGTATGGAAGGAGTAACCAGGGACCTAGGGACACAAGTGGACAGTAACCTGTTATGTGACACCCACATTGTCAATGTGGCTAGGAAGACTGTCTACATTTGACACCGTATCAGGAAAGGATTCACATCTACGTCAACAGAGGTCATTGTGCCCCTATACTGTTCTCTAATCACACCCATAATCTAGTACAATGCCTCATATGGGATGTACCTTACCTGACACCTGCAGCAGTTAGAAAGACCTCAAAGGTACCTCACCAAGAGGATAAAGGGTCTCAAATATATGTCATATGCTGTCTGGCTGTAGACACCCCAGCTGAATGCAGTCACATACTGCCTACACAGAGGCATTGCATGCCTGTTGTAGAAGGCCATGCCCAACACAGGAGTAATGGACATGCTCCACCCCAGAAAACTCAAATCCATCGGAGCTATGAGAGTGAGAGATGTCAACCTCAACAAATAATGAAATAGGATGTGCTGGTGGGACAGATACATAATCCAGAGGCTCCCCACACCCTGGACCAGAAGTCCACTCCATGTTAGGCAGAGCCCATCACTGACACTCTTCAACAGGAATCTTGCCAAGTGGATGGATGATTGTAGAGTTACACTGGGGGTCTTCACTGTGTCATGTCCAGACAGAGGCACAGCAAAGCAAATCATAAATGGCCATAATATTCAAATAGCAAGGGGTGGCAAAAGCCACACACACTCTGGCTAGGCTAACAAATGCCCTAGGGTGGATAGTCTAGTATGAACCTATGAACCTATGAAGATACAAATTGTACAGGACACTAAGGATAATCCCAAGGCTTTCACAACTGATGGTAGGAACCATGTTTGGAATTCACAGATATGCTCTGAATCACACAAATATCACAAACACACACACATATTGCCAACATACATCCTGACAGGTGCAGTGCAACCCCCCCCCCCCCGAATGCAGAATATCTATCCCAGCAGACTGCTGGCCCCCTGACATTGCAGATGCTGAGGTAACAGCCAACATCTACAAAGCAAAACACACAGCAGCATTGGTATGAGATGGTGTCCTGGGCTTAGTGCAACATGGACTCCAAGATGAATGGAATGCCAAACCACACTACTGCTCAATGTCAGCCTTACCACAGAATATGTACCCAAAGAGCAGTGTACAACAACAGTGGTCCTTCTCAGCAAAGGTGTTGCCTGAATGGATACTGAAAACTACTACCCCAGAATCCTGAGAAGCTCGGTCTGCACAGCTATGGAAAGGATCAGCATGTACCACAGACGTAAAGATATTGGGGACCTACTGACACCGGACCCTACCCAGTGTGGCTTTCTTAAGTGCAGATCCTGCCCCTAAACATGTTTGACTCAATTGAAACAGTCATTAAGGTCATTGATGAGGGCAATGTGGTCCACACAGCGTAGCTGGACCTTGCAAAGGCTTCTATACAATACCCTACGTGTTCATTATAGATAAGCTCACCAGCTTAAATATAAACCCCTATGTCAGTAGAGGGATTGCAAACCAGACCAAGAACAGAACAGACATGGTCAGACATGCTGCAGCCATGTCAGACTACAAACCAGATATAACTGGCATCCCACAAGGCTTGGTCCTGGGATCTCCCTCGTCTGGTATATATGTCCCATAGGTACAGGCAAACATGGAAGGACTGTGTCCGAACATGTTTGCAGAGGACTACAAACTGCTCACCACATATGATCCACCAGCTGACACAAGCATCCCACAAAAGGGCCACATAGAAACAGACAACTGGTGCCATAGCCATGTCAGCAAGCTAATTGCAGAAACGTGTATAGTCAACCCCCGTGGATATACAGTAAGTGCCCACCAATTACCACATAGGTGTTAACCCATTATGTAGTTAACATGTAATGAGAGACCTGGGGACACAAGGTGATAGATATCCTGCATTGGACAGACATGTGCTGTAGTGTTTACAGAAACATACTATATACCCACCTAATCATGAAGGTTGTCAGATCTAGATAAGGGGAGGTCATTGTGGCTCTGCAGTCATCCTTCATCAGCGGTACAATTGACTACAATAGCCCCTGTGGGATGTACCTCAGCAGACATCTCCATCAACTGTAAAGTCCCCAACAGTACCTCACCAGGAGTATCAAAGAGCTTGCACAGATGCCATGTGTTGCCTGTGTTGCTGGTATCAATAAACATGCTGCACCTTGTACAATCTGAATGGCAGTGAGCTATGCACATGAGAGACCTGAACCCCAGCACTGACTTACATAGGACAAGCTGTACTGCATGATCCATAACACAGAAGCCACCCCCACTCATGAGTGAACCCCCAGTACAGGCTACCCATAGAGTCACTTATCAATCTTCCTCAATAGGAATCTTGATGAGTGGATGGGAGATGGTAGCTTTATCCTGGGTATCACTGTCATGTCACAGGTAGACAGAGGCACAGTATACTAACCATGACATATGTCATGGCAAACTCCACTTACAATGTGTGTTGAAGGACAAACACACTCTCCAACTAGCATTAGACATGGACTAGGGCACATCGCTAGTGTTTGCAAATGTACCCCTATGTTGTGGAATACACTACCAATGTTGGACAAGCCTGGTTTAAGTAGTTCATATCTGAACAGAATGCAACATGGTCAGATGTACACAACTGGCCCCTAACCAGGCTGTTGTGCTCACTATCGAAATGTAAAGCAGTGATAGCACTAAAGCCCAGGATACTGTCCACCACAGTCAAAGTACTACCAGTACACTATACAGTACTACAGTGTTAGGTCAGTGTGAAAGGATGTTGACAACTGTATGCAAAGTATCCCATGCAAACACTGCAGGCACAGTATAATCCTGTTGTGTTCACACACAAAGCAGTTGGACAGTAACTACACAACATGACACACAACACACAACCATAAACGGGTGATATTTGTTGAAGTTCACACTCATCCACAAATGTGGTGGGCTGCAGAGTCCAACATATGGAATGCTCACACTGCGCATGCTTACACACTTTGATAAATGAGACATATGTCAGACAACATGCCATGGGAAGGCTGAACTGGACATGCTCACACACTTAGGCCAAATCTCAGTTTAGCAGTTGGACACACATATCTGGTATTTTTATGTGTTATTCCAGGAACCAACCACATTACAGCAGTCTGCCCAGTGCACACAGTTAAATGACTACAGAGACATACGTGATATAGTGGATCCCTCCCAAATGCAAACATCTTCCACAGATGCACAAGTTGTTCATACAAACAGGGAATTCTATGGCAACAAAGATGTGCAAACAGTCTACCAGCAACAAATAATGTGCATTTGACAATTAAACATATGGGTGTAGAGGTCAACACTAGGCTGTTTGCTCTAGGGAATGACAGCTTAGCCAGAGTGTGCTTGGTGTCTGCCTCCCCACAGGATGCACATTCCCCTTTCTAAACACCGATGATGTCAGCACCCTATAAGTACAGCAGGAGAACAAAAACTTCAGAGTAATCCGAATAGCACGCTCCACTAATGCGTCCGTCACAAGTATCATAACATAGTTAAGTAGGGGTTTGAATCCTGCAAATACTCAGTGTGTGAGTGAGTGGGGTTGTTCTGTGTGTAAGTCTGTGGGAGAGAAATGTCCCTTTTTGGCAACTAGGAAAACACACTACAGGATGCACATTCCCCTTTCTAAACACCGATGATGTCAGCACTCTATAAGTATAGCAGGAGAAAAGAAACCTTCTACTAATGCGAATAGCGCGCTCTGCTAATGCATCCGTCATAACATAGTTAGGTAGGGGTTTGAATCCTGCACATGCTTAGTGAGTGGGGATGGTGTGTGGGAGAGGAATGTCTCTTTTGGCAACGGGAAAACACACTGCAAGATGCACATTCCCCTTTCTAAACACCGATGATGTCAGCACTCTATAAGTAAAGCAGGAGAAGAAAAGCTTTCCAGTAATGCGAATAGCACGCTCCGCTAATGTGTTCGTCTCAAGTGACATAACATAATTAGATAGGGGTTTGAATCTTGGGAATGGCAAGTGTGTGTGTTTGTCTGAGGGGGGTTAGTGTGTGCAATTGTGTGTGAGAGAAATGTCCCTTTTGGCAACTAGGAGAACAGACTACAGGATGCACATTTCCCTTTCTAAAGACTGATGATGTCAGCACCCTATAAGTACAGCAAGAGAAGGAAAACCTCCCAGTAATGCGAATAGCACACTCTGCTAGTGTGTCGGTCTCGAATGTCATAACATAATCAGATAGGAGTTTGAATCCTGCAAATGGCAAGTGTGTGTTTTTGGCTGAGGGGGGTTAGTGTGTGTGAGGACAATGTCCCTTTTGGCAACTAGGTGAACAGACTACAGGATGCACATTTCCCTTTCTAAACACTGATGATGTCAGCACCCTATAAGTACAGCAAGAGAAAGGAAAACTTCCCAGTAATGCAAATAGCGGGCTCTGCTAATGCATCCGTCTCAAATGTCATAATATAGTTAGGTAGGGGTTTGAATCCTGCAATTGGCAAGTATTTGTCTAAGGGGGGGTTATTGTGTGTGAGGGAAATGTCCCTTTTGGCAACTAGGAGAACAGACTACAGGATGCACATTTCCCTTTCTAAACACTGATGATGTCAGCACCCTATAAGTACAGCAAGAGAAAGGAAACCACCCTATAATGCGAGTAGCACACTCTGCTACTGTGTCAGTCTCGAGTGTCATAACATAGTCAGATAGGGGTTTGAATCCTGCAAATGGCAAGTGTGTGTTTTTGGCTGAGGGAGGTTAGTGTGTGTGAGGACAATGTCCCTTTTGGCAACTAGGTGAACAGGCTACAGGATGCACATTTCCCTTTCTAAACACTGATGATGTCAGCACCCTACAAGTAAAGCAAGAGAAGAGAAACTTTCCAGTAATGCGAATAGCACACTCTGCTAATGTGTCTGTCTCGAGTATCATAACATAGCCAAATAGGGGTTTGAATCCTGCAATTGGCGAGTGTGTGTTTTTGGCTGAGGGGGGTTAGTGTGTGTGAGGACAATGTCCCTTTTGGCAACTAGGTGAACAGACTACAGGATGCACATTCCCCTTTCTAAACACTGTTCAGCTGAAGGCCATGGCTCTGGCACAAGTTGTCTGTTTCTATGATGCCCCTTTGGATTTGGAAGATGCTTGTGTCGGCTGGAGAGTCAATTATGGTGGCCAGTTCGCAGTCATCTGCATATCTGGTCAGCCACAGTCCGTCCTTGTTGGCCTGTACCTCCAATAAATATATACCAAACAAGAGAGGTCCCAGGACTGAGCCTTGTGGGACACAACTCGTAACTGGTTTGGAGTCTGGCATGGCTCCAGCAATTCTAACCATGTGGGTTCTGTCCTTGAGCCACTGTGCAATCCATCTAGTGACATAGGGGCTTATATTTAAGCTGGTGAGCTTCTCTAGAATGCCCAAGTGGGGTATTGTTGTGAAGGCTTTTGCGAGGTCCAGGTAGGCTGTGTGAACCACCTTCCCCTCGTCAATGGCCTTGGTGACTGTTTCAAAGAAATCAACCAGGTTAAACCTGGTAGTGCTGGTGTGCTCTCAGTAGCCCTGAACCAGGCATCTGTTACTGCACATATATCTATGTTCTCCATGCCAAGGAGTGTTTTGGGTGCATGCATCTGGAGGTTTAGACTTCTGGCGTTGGGTAGCATTGCTCTTAGTTTCTTATCCCTTGTGATACCTATGAAGGTGGGTTTGTCATTTGAGCCTTGCCTAACATAGGCACTATGGGGGTAGCAAGAGCCTTTGCCAATATCTGAAAGCCCAGGGGTGACAGGTGCAGGCCGTCCCTAGCAAAGCAGGTAGTTCAACAGAAGATGAATATGTGAAGGTGTAGTGCCTGTGATTAGTTAGCAGTAGCATATATGACTGCTCACGTGGACACATGCCAGGTAAGTCATATGCACTGTGACACAGGCAATGTACATGTGAACAGGACAAACAGTGACATCCTGTCAAGTGGGACATGGACATACATATAGTAAGCTATGCAGATGGCACTAGGAGACCACAGAAGCTCTATAACTATGCATTGCAGGTGTGATCAGTATTCCAGGGTAATTGCAAGCAAACATGCATGCAAACAAAGCTACAGTAAACAGTGCTGCATGTAGTCCATTGTACAACAAACAAGCTGTACCAGTTCCAGTAGGTAACACTGCAAATATGCAGGCACTATGCACATGTACATGGAAATACACGGGTCAGATGGCTAGGGTCCAGTCTCAGTGTACACAAGTGTACAGACCATGTACTGTCAGGATGTACAATAACCGGATGGAAACCCATGTGCTCATACCTGCAGTAATACACATGTCAAATAACAGACACTGAGCCTTCACTCAGTGGTTCCATACTTAGTAGGATGTATGCTACCTGGCCTGCCACCACAGTATCCCTGACATATATGGGGACTCTCCCTCCTGTGACAGTTAGTTTTGTGTGTTGGGGCTGTCTAGCATGGTATGAGATGTGAGCATGCAGTGCTAGGGTGCTCCTGTGTGTCCTGTACCAGTCGTGTAGTACTGCACACATATCAACATCCTCAAACATCTGCATTGCAGAGTCCAGTGTGGGCAACATGCCACTTGCAATTTACATGTCCATCATTGCGTATTACTACATTCATTACCTTATCCCCTGTGCTACTTATGTATGTAGCCTTCTGTTGACATCATTACCACCAGTATGCCAACATGTGCAGATGATACACTATGGTACTTACCATGGGTGTAGACAACAGGACATGACAATCACACACTTACTGCATCAGGCATGCTGTGATATACCCACAATTAATTCAGCACACAGTACTGTTAACAACATGATACTATTACTACACATCTATGTGGTCACCCTGTGCATCAGCAACATGTTAACCTGTACCTGCACAGTTGTTACAGATTGCAAGAGGTGGCACAGTTTCATCATATGCACAGGGTGTGAAATTGGTATGCCTGAGTCAGCCACCGATACCACCAATTGACATGTATGTGTATGTGTGTTGGAGAGGGACAGCAGTAGAAGGTGGGGCAATGCTGATGCAGTGTGTGCGTGTATGCGGTAGCCCTAGGTGTTGTCAATTCGCATGTGTGTATGGATGCACACAGTTCCACCTCATGGCTGCCATATACTGGTGTTTGTGGACAGCCACAGACTGTACCTGCCAGGTCATACAGATCAGTGTCTCTGGCCACGGACACGGTACCTATGCCTTGCAGGGGTGCTACGGACCGTATCCAGTACCAACCCAGACTGGGTACTGTCATCAGAAGCAGGTGTTTGCTGACTGGACACAGATCCCTGTCGGGCCCGGCCAGAGCCACATGCACGTGGTCTCCTGGGGCGGTCTGATGACAGCACAGACCCAGCATTGCTGGGGCTGCTGCTGGCACTACGGGGGTGGCCGCGGCCCTGTTGTCGTCCACGACGACTGCCAGCTGCTGCTGTTGCTGGCATATGGCCACGTCGACGCCTCAACCGCCCACCATCGCCCTGGCTCATGGACATGTAGTTGTGGAACCGGTCTAATATGTCCCCACAACATCAGTCTATGACATCGGTGAAATCACGGATGGCAGCCGCAATGTCACGCATACTGTCAGTCATGGCTGTGCGACATGCTGTCAGCTCCCTTAGACCCTGTCTGGTGTACCGTTCCATACGTGACTGTGCCTGCATGACAGCCCGAAACATAGCTGAGGTTGTAAGACCTCTGTGGGCACGTCTGACAGGGGCAGTACGCCCACGGATGCTCCCACGAGAACCCTTGGACATTTGCCTGTGTGGTACCATCTCTGGGCGATGCCCATGGCTGCTGTGTGGGGAGGCATGTGCCACAGATACCACATTACCCTGGTCAATGCCCACTGTATGCTGTCCATCACCTAGGGACATTGGTGACAAAGGGTGTATTGGCAGGATAACTGTGCGCATTGATGGGGTCGACAGCTGTGTACTGTCAATCGGCTGACCAATGGCGGACCCTGGCATACTTTCCTGTCCCATTACACGGATGTCATCATTATCAGTACCCACGGCACCTGATTCAGGTTCCCTGCTACATGACACCAGAGCAGCAACAGAACCTGTGGGAGGGAAACAGGAAACACAGTTTACAATGTCTACACATTACCAGTGATGCACACATGCACACATGCACACATGCACACATGCACAGGTGCACAGGTGCACACATGCACACATGCACAGGTGCACACATGCACACATGCACACATGCACATGCACACATGCACAGGTGCACACATGCACACATGCACACATGCACAGGTGCACACGTGCACACATGCACAGGTGCACACATGCACACATGCACACATGCACAGGTGCACACATGCACACATGCACAGGTGCACACATGCACACATGCACACATGCACACATGCACAGGTGCACACATGCACACATGCACAGGTGCACACATGCACACATGCACACATGCACAGGTGCACACATGCACACATGCACACATGCACAGGTGCACACATGCACACATGCACAGGTGCACACATGCACACATGCACACAGTTTCACACAACTGTACAGTACTCAGTATGCGTGATATCAACACACAGACACAGACACACCTACATGCATACAAAGAGCACTACTAAGTGAGCCAAATAGTACTATTACTATCAACACTATTACAGGAATTGTTAATACACACTCACCAGCATGGATAGGCTGCATTGCTGTTATACCAGAGGGTCTTGCAGACAGTGGGCACAACTGTGCCATTGTTACTGAGTATGATACAGGTCAGCTGCTAATATTGAGGATATCACACTTGCACATTAAATACTATGGTGACAGCTACAAACCAAGGACACACCTCACACATGCATTAACTACCAGTGTACACAACAGTCAACTATACATATGGCATATTACCTGCACATTCACTGTCTTGCTGCTGCGTGGCTCCAGCCTCCATCATAATGCATGTCTGTGGCTGTTGTTGTTGCTGGCGGACTGGAGCTACTACACTCATGAGTAGTCCCTCCAGTCTGGTGAGTGGGGGATGTGTAGCCACCCCACCACCTGTGGCGACCTGTTGCCTGTGGATATCCGATGCTCGCTGATAGACATGTCTGATTAAATCACTACAGTGATGTCGTACCTGCTCATATGTCCTTTTATGCGTGCCTATGTCATTTACCCGACGGACAAGGTCTTGCCACAGTGCAGCCCTCTCCTGCTGATTCTGGCTGGTGCGGGAAAAAAGTATTGCATAATCCCGCACCAGGCTCTGGTGTATCTCCTCATCCTCAGCTGTGGAGTAGGTGGATTCCGCGGGTGGGCCATGTACCTGAGAAAGAAAATAACCTGGTATCAGCAATATATGTCAGCAGAATTTGGCACACATACTACACATGCTACTCGACTGTTATGATACAACATATCTCACATATGTAGCATCTGTCTGTCTATTGGTGGATACACATGTAGATGGCCATGTATCAGTGCTCAGCCAGCAACTGTGCAACAGTACCTGGCACACT